>NC_056731.1:1353051902-1353114402 GCF_019279795.1 Protopterus annectens
TATAGGTACTCTGCTCAGATAGTACCCACTCTACTATCACTGATCTCTCTTCCACAGATTCAGGCAACCGTGGATGAACAGTTTCCTGTGGTTTCTCCTTCTAGTCTGGTTGATATAGGCATACTGAAACAGTGTAGTAACTGCCTCATGTACACGGACAACCATCTACTGCCACCACTTGGGAACACAATGTGTGAGAGATGCAGTTACATTAAGAACCTAGAATCCTTGCTGTCTCAATCACAAGCCAGTACATCTGGCACTGAGAAGGCTGTCTGCTCAAACACCACAAACACCGCACCTCTAACACCACCTACACCTGTACAACACACTCCCACATATGTGGAGGATCTCAACAAAACATACCTAAACAAAAGAGACCTTTAAGGAAAAAACACACACATGTACATCACAATCCAGAGCAACAAACACCAAACACCACACATAGTACACATGCCTGTATCTCACAGACTGTAAGGCCTAGCCACAAACCCAACATACTACTCACAGGAGACTCAATCATGAGACACACAGATGTGCCCCTCACTAGGCTAGACAAGGAGAAAGGCACTGTAAATTGCTTGTCAGGTGGTAGAATCCACAATATCATGCATGCACTCAAGTCTCTCAACAGCAAATTGTGTCATAACTATGTCATAGTCCATGTTGGTGTTTATGGCTTGAGATGTACCTCTCTGGACTATCTGAAGAGAAACATGATTGAGCTCGCTGAATATGTGTATCATGCAGGTATGTCCCTAGACTTAAGCAGCATCCTACCGTCACCTACAATGATGCCTCAATACAAACAGAAAATGATTAACTTTAACAATTGTCTTAGTTTCTGGTGTCATTCCAAGGGGATCCAGTACCTGACAGCCTGGAAGGACATGACTGACAAACGAAGGTGCTTTGCCAGAGATGGTCTTCATCTTTCTACCCTGAGCTTCAGGCTTCTGGCAAAGTTTCTTGCCTCCCCATAGTGCCTTTTTTAGGCAAAGTCATGAGGACAAAATTACCAACATGAAAAAGTCTTCTAAATGAAATTTAAAAGTCATGCTGCTAAACACTAGGAGTCTTAACATGAAACTGCACTTATTGCAAGTACTCCTCACCCTGGAAGATGCTGACATTTGTGCAGTCACTGAAATCTGATTCAAAGCTGCAGAGTGCACTCCAGCCTTATCAAGTTACTCATCATACCATACTTTCAGACCCCCAATGTAGGGCTACAATGCCAAAGGAGGTGGAGTTTCAATATTTATCAAAGTCATACACAACTACAGGCTGATCAAACAGTGTGACACACAGGAAACACTCCAGGTGCAGTTAACTGTTGACAAAACACCTATTCAAATCATAGCAAGCTACAGATCCCCAACCATGACTCAGGACACCCACTCCACCTATCTGGACTTGCTTGAATCATCAAGATTCAACCCTCTACCCTAATCTCTGGGTGACTTTAACTACCCATCCATAGAGTGGAAGACCTATCCTAGCCCAGACACAAATGTCCAGAGATTTCTGGACATCGTTCAAGAGGTCCTTACCCAAACTAATGACTGGTGCCAGAAGCATGGCCTCAAACTGAATGCCAAGAAATGCATCATTATCCCCTTTGGGGAAAATGGCATCCCCACTAATTATCACATCAATAACAACATGCTAAGCATGCAATCAGTCATGAAGGATTTGGGCACCCAGGTTGATACCAACCTGACTTTTGACCACCACTGTGCCTCCATTGTATGGAAAGCTTTCTATATGGCCCAACTCATAAGTAATGGTATTTCATCCAGGAACAAGAAGGTCATAACATCCCGGTACTCCTCCCTTATCAGATCCATTATCGAATACAATGCCCCCTTTGACATGTGCCTTGCCAAGCACATGCAGCAGCTGGAGAGACCACAGAGGTTCCTGATCAGGAAACCCATGGTCACAAATAACTATCCTATACAGATAGACTAAAAGCACTGTCCCTCTACTCAGTCTTGTACAGACTGCTCAGAGGTGACCTGTGTCTGGCATACAAGGCCGTCTGAGACCCAGCCTTGATGGAGATGCTGCATATCCATAAGTTAAACTCCACACTCACATGCAAGGCCTCAACCTGGTCTGTGACATTAATAGAATTTGCTGGCAGGATAGATTTGTGTCCCAAAGACTCCTCCATCTGTGGAATAGAATACCTCTCCATGTCAAGCAGAGTACCTCACTAGCCATCTTTAAGAGGAACCTGGATGACTGGATGGGAAACAGAAATACACCCCTGGGATACCATCTGTGTCCCTGCTGGGCAAAATTCTTGGCTAGGCTTATAAGGGCCTATGGGCCAATAGATTGTTATCATCCTATGAACCTATGAGCCTATATATATATATATATATATGTGTGTGTGTGTGTGTGTGTATATATATATATATATATATATATACACATATATATATATATATATATATATATATATATATATATATATATATATATATATTAGAATAAATCTCTGGTAGGTTTTATGCTTTATTGCTCTTGGAGCTGTGTATTCTGTTTCTGAAAAATATCAAAAATTGAATAAATATTCATTTACACATGAGATATCCAGTGGTGAAAATCAAATATTCTTTAACATTTTTGAAAATCATTGCGACCTAATAAAAAGTTACAGAGTTTGCATTAATACAATGAACTGAAAATCTAAATATATAATTTAAAGCAATGCAGATGGTGAATGCATTAATGGCATATTCACCATTTACATTTAATGGACATAGATAACTTTCACACTATATCCATTTTAGTGAATTGGAACACAAAACTGTGTCTGTGCAGTTTCAGCACAGAGACCTGCAGACTGCCTTATGTAATTACTTTGTGGACCTGTGACTCATAAAGGCAGTCCGAATCTAAAAACCATTTGCATGACATAAGTTTTACAAATTACCATGCAGAAATGTGTAGATAAAAGTATTTAAAAAGCTAATGTTACAAAACAGCAACCGTTAATAAGGAAAGTACAGTAATGCTAGTAACTGTTGATATTCTTGGCATAACTTCGCTTGATTTTTAGCTACTATGCAAAGCTGACACAATGAACACCCACCAGAACATTTTAGTTTCTTTCTTTTTTTTTTAGCTTTCCCCACTCCATCCTCTGCAATTATCTGGTCTAATGACTCCCCTACCTGCACTGAATCAGGCCATTCTTTTTGCAGGTGTGACAGGTGGGCATCCCTAGTCTAGGCAAGAGTCTTATGTTGACCTGTTCTCCTACAGACAAAGGAGAGGCAGGTGATAGACAGTAGAGTGACCTGCAGGTTCCATCCTCCCCCCCTACTAGGCAGAACTCACAATAGCTGGCTGGATAGGGGAAAGCCGTGCATGTCTCTGTGCACACCTATTTCCCTCATCTGAGTGATAGCCATGTGTTTATAGCAGTGTGAGTTTGCCCAAGCCTCTTCCACAAGTGATTCCATACCCACTAAGTAGTGTTGTAAAAGTAGCAGGCCAAGCTGCTTCCCTTTCCCAGAATAGGCAAGCCAGTGGAAGTTGAGTCTGAACATGATATGATAGGTTTTGTAGTGGCTGTAGTGTGTTTTGATTTTAGAAACACTGGCTGTATGTTTGTGATCCTCGGTTAAGTTATATGGATTAATGTGCAAGTATTTAAGAACACTATGTAGGCAGCGAGACTTTGCAAGTTTTTTTAATTAATATTCCATAGTATATCTGTATACGTTTTCTGATTAAGAAGTGTTTTTACTTACTTGTGTTTATTGTTGCTATTGCATATTTATTTATTCTTGATCATGAATTTATATGCATATAACTTCATCCTGTAATAGCACTTCCTTTATGTTGTTGATATTGCAAGTTAAACATGATGGAAATGCAGAACAAGAGATGATTTCTGAGTCACGGTTCTGCATAACCTTTTGTGTTATATTACTACTAATCTGTCCCATTGATTTACCATTTTAGTTCTACTGCTACTTTCAGCACAAGTGTAGAATCTCCTCCCTATAGCAAGCAGTATATAAGTGTAAATAAGAAAAAATACAGGGCACTGTAGTATGCTACAAAATAATACAATGTGTTCTATTGAAGCTTGCTGATAATGTTTTCCCTTAGAAAATACAGACATAGCTATGTAATTACTACTGGAAATATTTAAATAGTTGTAGCTCAATGTGTTACTGGTGACATGACTACAACATTATAAATTTGTACGCTCATTTGTAAGGATTCCTGGAAAAAAAGGAAAATTCTGTGAAGTAATCTCATTCCTACATTCATGGTTTGAACACAAACATTGAATTCTTGCTAATAACTTTCATTATTTTGTGACAGCATCACACCCGCACAGAGAAATGTATTATGTGTCTATATATCTGTATATGTATATATAGATACAGATATAAATACATACACACAGGCACACACACACACACACACACACACACACACACACATATATATATATATATATATATATATATATATGTATATATATATATATATGTATATATATATATATATATATATATATATATATATATATATTTATATCTCTGCCTCTATATATTTTTTTCTACAGTCTTTCATGGAAAATACATCACATTTTACACTGAACTAATACCAAATTTGTTCATCATGTAAGTGCACTCTAGAAATATGAAAAGGTTTTGCAGGGTAGGTTACATTTGACCTTATCACATTCTTTTGATTTACATATAAAGTACTGATGTTCTGTCATGCCTTATGCCTGCATAATACTATGTCATTTGCAGATGACAGTGTGTGCTGAATGAAAACCACCTAATTAATCCACAGAATATATCACTATTCATCTAGGTTTTTGATAAGGGGAGTTTGATGTTTAGATGCTGCAAGCTACCTGTTTTACTGTCTGACAACTTTATGAAAAAAAAACAAATTGTCCTTACTGATAATGGGCATATACACACAGACACAGATACACACACACACACACACACACACACACACACACACACACACACACACACACACACACACACACACACACACACACACACACACACACACACACACACTTGACACATTCATACACATGTACACTTCCAGACATCACCATACACAAAACCCACATCCACTCATCTATAAACATAGCCCCTTACCCTTGTTCAAACTACTCATGGAAGCAATCATCCATACACCCATATGCATGCTTCAGTCCACACAAGCATACACATCTAGACTTTCTATCCCTTACCTAGCCTACTGCAGCATGCGTGCATGCATGCATGTAAGGGGGTTACATTCTGAATTTAAGAATGGCCCTACAGCAATGCATATGCTGTCTATTCACTCAGAAAGGTTACACTAAGTGTATACATAGTATACATTTTGTGATAACTTTAATGAATTTGACCTTTTGTTTTATCTTCATTAATTTTATATCTTGAAAAGACTTGAAACTGCCTCAAAATGTTCCACAATGCTGAGATATCCTTTTCTGTTCTACTTTTGTTCTATGTCAGAGGTCTTGATGGCCCTGCTAATTTTCCCTTCCCAGATCTCTTGTATTAGAATTTAGTTTTTCATTGGACTACACAGCAAAGGCCTGACATACTAATTTCTATAGCTTTCACTGTTAAGTAATACCCACAATTTTTACATCCTCTGGCTTGCTATAAAGCACAAATTAATAGCTAAAATTAAACTATTTTTAAAGTGCTAGCTGTCACAACAATCTTTATAGGAATAATATGGATATGTTATAGTGAAACACTACATAAATAAACTGAATATCTTTGTCCAGTGAATTTTTATGTTTGCCATTTTTCTGCAGAACATTAAGAACAATCTGAAATTCTCCAAATAATTTTCATTTGCACCCCTAATTAGCACCAATTAGGCTACACCACTAGTCATCCCCTCCCCCTACATCCAACACAATCATGCTACTACCTAATATAATAACAATCCTAACCTGCGTAGTTCTAGCTCACATTACATCCTACCAAGGCTCCACAGTCACATGCCTCAACAACTTCCACTGTACTCTCTCAACACCCTCCCTCAAACATTTACACTATAACTACACAACCCCTGCCACCAAAAACATCCTCCCAATATACACACTCCATTACCAAACACCTAACACACTCAAAAATAAAACATCCCTAAGATATCATAAGCACTTTACTATGTATATAAAACATATCCTAAACAACCTCTATAAACTAGCCCTCACTGGAGACATCCATCCAAACCCTGGTCCTCCCAAATCCAACCCAACCACAAGCCCTAGTCCTAGCAATCTCCCCACAACTCAACTCCTAGCCAACAAGAAAACAACAGACCTACTTATAATGTTCCTAAACATCAGAAGCATATGCAATAAAAGCCAACAACTACATTCCAGCATAAGCATATATTCCCCAGATATTCTCTTCCAAACTGAAACCAGGCTCAAACCTCACATCAAAAGTGAGGAAATACTTCCACCTGAATACAACATCCTTCGCATAGTCAGATTGTCCAAAAAAGGAGGTGGTGTAGCATTGATATTTAAACACCACCTCAATATTCAACTCCTGAACTCATCTTCCCCTCACCACAACAATGAAGAAATCCTTTATGCAAATCTCAAACTAAACCCAAACAAAGCAATCAATATCATAGGATGTTATTTCCCACCAGGGCAAAATATTACACCCCTAGAAAATCTCATGAGCTGGGCTACTCTATCTCTACCCCAGGAAACAATCATTCTTGGTGACTTTAACATCAATTGACTATCCTGTAATAACAATCTCACAACCATTCACCTTAATCTCCATTGATTCACTCAACTCATCCAATCCCCTTCTCAAATCAACAAAAACCCTAACAATCATACCTTACTTGATTGGATTATAGTCAACAAAGCCACTCACTCTTACCTAGCAGGCTGCTTACCTGACAGTCTTAGTGACCACTCCCCCACTTCCCTAATTCGGCACCACACACACAGTCTCAAGCCCATTATCTACAGGCAAATATGGAACAAGTCCAACTTCAACCCCAACTCCTTCATCTCCTTCCTGCAAAAAATTAACAGGTCACCAGTAAAATACCTCAACCTAGATGAGGCTGTCCACTTCTTCAACAGTACCTTCCTCTCCATCCTAAACACCCATGCTCCTGTAAGAAATGCTAAAGTCAGATCCAGGCATGCCACATGGTTACAAAAGACCACCAGAACCCTAATGAAATCCAGAGATAAGGTCTGGGAGCACTGTCGACTAACAAAAAATAACCCAGATAGGCAATCATTCCTTGAACTTCGCAATAAAGCCAAAATGCATATACAATTAGGCAAATCCCTCTACTATAAATCCACCCTAAACTCTACCAACTATATCCCTAAGCAATTCTGGTCCATTATTAACACTATCCTCCACCAAGGAAAGGTTGATACCCCCAGCCATCCATTCCCCCCTCCTCCAGCATTATTGCTGAATCCTTCAACAAACACTTCACTGAAACTATAACATCTCCAAACAAACATTTCCCTACAACAGCCCCCTCAACTCCTAACCCTAAACCCCCCACTCCTCTTTTCTTATTCACTTCAGTACCTGCCTCCAACATAAAAAGATGATTGTCAAAACTTAAACCCACCAAACTCACAGCTGACAACCTCCCCTCTGAATACTTGAAAATGTCAGCTGATACACTAACCTACCCAATTTCAATTCTAATCAACCATTCCATAACAGAAGGCTATGTTCCCTCAATATGGAAAATATCCCACATCATTCTCCCCCTCCACAAAGGCACCCCCCTCCACCGACCTCTCCAATTACCGCCCCATTGTTATCCTCTCCCCTCTCTCCAAGATACTTGAAAAATGTATCAACACCCAGGTCTCCAACTGCCTCCTAGCTAATAATCTCCTCTCCAAAACCCAACATGATTTCAGGCCATATATCAGCACTACCTCTACTCTGTTCTCCTTCACCAA
This sequence comes from Protopterus annectens, assembly GCF_019279795.1. Taxonomy (NCBI): domain Eukaryota; kingdom Metazoa; phylum Chordata; order Ceratodontiformes; family Protopteridae; genus Protopterus; species Protopterus annectens. The sequence continues at coordinate 1,353,059,899 of NC_056731.1, forward strand.
CACTATACTTCATCACAAAAACAATGGCTTCTTCACTACTCTTGTATTTCTAGATCTCTCAAAGGCCTTTGACATGGTATCTCATGACCTACTACTCTCTACTCTCCCCAGCCTCTCCTTCTCAAAATCAGCCTGCAACTGGTTCCACAGCTATCTACACAGATGCCAGCAATCAATAATCTGGGATGATAACCTATCATCTCACCTCCCAGTTACTCTCAGAGTTCCCCAAGGGTCTATCCTTGTCCCTCTGCTATTCTCACTTTTCACTAACAACCTACATACTGCCACCACACAAGCATCTCTTATAAAGTACGCAGATGACTCTGCTCTAATCAGCTCTGCCCCCACTCTACCAGAACTACAACAAATCACACAGGAATCATTCCCTTCTGTAGAAAGCTGGCTATCCAATGCTCAGGTCCTACTTAACCCAAGTAAGACAAAACTTCTCCTGTTCCAATCTTCCAAAGCAACCCAAAACACCCCCACTTCAACATTCTCGCCAAAGACATTACCATAATCTCTCCATCAGAACACATAAAATTACTTGGTGTGGAAATCGACAATAAACTTAGATTTCTGTAAACAGAGATAAAAACCAACTACTGAACAAAGCCGCTGAAAGCCATGACTCTTGAGGAACGCAAAATTTATTTAAATGCTAACTAAAACACGTTTTTTGTCTAACACAAATGGCTAGACTTCATCAGAAAGAAAGCAAACAAAGCAGTGTCAGTTAAAATTCAAAAACAATATATAAACTCCCGGCCAAATGCTGTAATGACCCCACTCATTCTTAGAGGCATAAGCCCATAAAAATACTATAAACCTTTTATATGTAAATAGTTTAACTTACTTTGTACAAATTTATGCTCAGCAACAACCATGCTTCAATGAACACGATGTTACAAAACAATGATAACAAACAAATAAACAACAATTCAAAATACATAGAACCAGATAGTGTTATCCTATCATGTTGTTTAAAATGTTATTTAAAATGAATTGCCTAGCAATAGGCTGTGGCTAAATGATTCGTACATATATGTATATGGTGGCTAAACCATCAACAACGACTCACTTACAGTAAACACCTAAGTATATTGAAATCACTAAAAATATAAATATACATACTAACATACATACATTTAACTCTATATCTTTGATATTATTGCAAAACTCCAAAAAGGTGTGAAAGAATAAACCGCCTAAACCATAGAGTATATATACTCCCACACATATCCTCCCAGCTATAAATAATTTTCTAACACATTTCATGAGAAAATTCATGGTCATGAAATTATCTATCCATAATTTTGAGCTTCAATAAACACATCAAAGAACACTTCTCATTTAAACCTGGGTTTGCATACACATTGAGCTTTATTTGCCACAATAGCTCAATTTTTTCTAATAACAGACCAAAGGGACCCCCCCCCCCCACATCCTGCCTAACTTGGTCGATCACTTTGAAACAAAATCTATGATTAGGATAAGTCAGAGTATGTTTTGCAAGGGCATTTTCTTCTTTCTGCAAGTTGATACTTCTCAGGTGCTCATAACCCCTATCTCTTAATCTACGCTCCATCTTTCCTATATAAAAAGATGGGCAGCCTTGGCAAACTGCTACATATACAACTCCTTTTGAGTTGCAATTAAATTTGCTTTTATTATATAACCTAAACCCATTGACCTCAATATTGACTCCTAATGCCATAAAATGGCAGTAAGAACAATTACCACATTGCATCATACCTTTGTTGAATGCCAAAGGGTTGTCCTGTGGTTGTTTCTACAACAGTTCTTTAAAAATCAATCCCCTTTTCCAAACTATTTTTGGTGTTGTTCCCAGTTTGATTGTTGTTTATTTGTTTGTTATCATTGTTTTGTAACATGGTGTTCACTGAAGCGTGGTTGTTGCTGAGCATAAATTTGTACAAAGTAAGTTAAGCTATTTACATATAAAAGGTTTATAGTATTTTTATGAGCTTATGCCTTTAAGAATGAGTGGGATTATTACAGCATTTGGTGGGGAGTTTATATATTGTTTTTGAATTTTAACTGACATTGCTTTGTTTGCTTTCTTTCTGATGAAGTCTAGCCATTTGTGTTAGACGAAAAACTTGTTTTATTTAGAGTTTAAATAAATTTAGCATTCCTCAAGAGTCACGGCTTTCAGCGGCTTTGTTCAGTAGTTGTTTTTTATCTCTGTTCGCAGCAGTTTTTGTTTTTGTGGTCCGCTATAGCTAATAACTGGCGCGAAAGCCAGTGTTTGTCTGATGAAGTTTGGACATCGTTCCAAACGAAAAACGCTTTTAGCATTTCACGTTACTTGTTGTGGAATAAAGTTGTTTTAACACACCAGTGCAGCTTATTGTCGGACTTTGGCTTGCTGACTGTTTAGCGCTTGTGGATTCTGGTCGCAAGAACCTGTCGCTCGTGGTTGGAGCCTGTTTCCTTCTTATTCTTTGTGGTACGGAGTTTGTTTTTTCAACATAGCTAATAACTCGTTTGAGTGTACGCCAAATGTTTTGAGATACTCCAATGGTGAAGCAGATTCGATGCACAAGTTAACCATGCTGATTGAGCTTTTGTCACAGAATATGACTATGAATGAGAGGTTGGATATGGTTTTAAACAACATGATAGGATAACACTATCTGGTTTTATGTATTTTGAATTGTTGTTTATTTGCTTGTTTTTATTATTTTGTATTATTGTATTAAATTGTATTATTTTTATTTGGCCAACAAATAATAATTCTCAACCACAAGGAGTTTCTACTATGATAAATCCAGATATGAACACTGACTCTGAGCCTTCTACTAATGTGCCTTTGAACTGTGTTTCTTCAGATCCAGTTCCATCATTATCAGTGACCAGTGTCCAGAAGACTAATTATACTACACATAACAATCAATCTTCCTATTCTTCAGTGGTCACCAGTGATGCCCATTGCTCAAATGATACACCTCCACCTAACCAACAAGCTGCCGCCCCCTTTTTTTCTTCAGGGGCAAGACCGAAGGAGTCTGCTCCCACAATGAATACTTTTTTACCATTTCCAGTGAAGGAACGTGTGGGGTGGCGTGGTCGCTCCCACAGCAGAGGACCAAGAAAAAGAAAAGGCTCCAAAGAAAGGTATCCAGCATCAAGGAAACAGCGAAATTGAACTCTCTTGTATATAATGTCTCAACATACAGTTTATCTGACTCTGATGTTTCTCTTTTAGAGAAAGGTCTTAATTTTATACCTTCTCAAACAAGCTCCCTTAATGATGTCTTAGTTGATTTAAGACTGTTTTGTCGTAATGTTTCTCTTAAGGTTTTGTTTAAGAATAACAGTGCAGTCAATACTAATGAGGTCAAACATTTCTTTAGAGTAAAGAGCAGTTTTATACCTAGCATGCCACATAATGTTGAGAGCTTTTTAAAAATATGTGAATCTGACTTTTATAGTTGGTTTGCTAAACATAAAAAAAGATGCTGCTTTTTTAACATGTCTAAAGCAGAACAAGATTCATTATTATCTTTAAAAAAGAATACTGACATCATTATCAAACCAGCTGATAAAGGTGGAGCCATAGTTATAATGAATTCTCTAGACTATGGTCTAGCTATGATGGATCTTTTATCTGAAGACACTGTTTATGAGAGAATCAGTAATATGAAATGTCAGAAAATTATTAAAACTGTACATGCTGACTTATATGATCTTTTGTTAGGGGGACAGATTAGCTGTGAACTATATGAATATCTTTTTATAGAATACCCTGTCATTCCTTTGATCAAAGGCTTACCCAAGATACACAAGGGCCTTAGACCGATACCCATGAGACCAATAGTCTCGAGTAACAACTGGGTAACTTGTACCATCTCTTCTTTTGTAGAAAGTATCTTAAGACCTTTAGTGGACCGTATCCCACATATTTTAAGTGACTCGTACCAACTAATTGAGTCTCTGAAAGAACATGACTTCAAGAGTAAGGATGTACCATTGTTACTAGTGACAATGGATGTTAAAAATCTCTTTACCTGCATCCCTAATGAGCTTGGGCTTCAGGCGATTGATGAAGTCTTGGCTACTTTGTCTAGTTATAGTAACAATAGGATGATCCTTATTCATTATCTCCTTGATGTTATACTCAGTAATAATGTTTTTTTGTTCCAGGACCAACTTTATTTGCAAAAGTGGGGGGTTGCTATGGGGACCCCCTGTGCAAATAGTTATGCCAATTTGGTTGTGTATAACTGGGAACAAGAACATTTATTTAACCATCCAGACTTTAAAAAAGTGAGAATTTACAAAAGATTTGTGGATGACGTCCTTTTTGTGTGGGATGGCACTGAGTCAGATTGTATTAGATTTGTCAATGAACTGGAGAGTACTTCTCCTTTTTTAAGATTTACAGTGGAGACCTCCCATGCCAAGATACATTTTTTAGATCTACAACTACAGTTTAAGGATGACATGATTATTACATCTTTATATAGGAAGCCAACGTGGAGGAATACGCTGCTACACTTTAGTAGCATGCACCCTAGGTATACCTTTGAAGGAATAATATCTAGTCAAATGCATAGAATCTTTAGAATTTGCGAGCACAGTGACTCTCTAGAGAGAGAAATTAACACCTTAGAGGTGTTGTTTAGGGAAAGAGGTTATCCCCTTAAGATGTTTACAGATTGCAAACAGCGTTTCATAGACAAATATTTTGACCCTGGTCACACAGCTATTGTTAGAAATATAGGTGGCAACAAGAAATGTACTGCAGTTAAAGATAAATTCACAGACAAATTAAGTTATGTTACTAATTTTACCAGTGACAGTTTCAATTTAAATAAGATCATTATTAGAAACTGGAACGTGTTGGTTACAGATACCTTTACAAAAACTATAGTTGGAGAATATCCTAGATTTTCTTATAGAACTTCTCAGAATATGAAAGAGATTCTATACTCAGAGTATATATCTCCATCTAATAGCATTGTCCATGAGAAATTGGGTACTTTTCCATGTGGTGGATGTTCAATGTGTCCATTTATTTCTAAAAAGATTAGTTTTATACATCCTGAGGGCATTTTTTCCTTTATTCCAAGATTTTATAGTGATTGCAATAGTAGCAATTTGATATATTTAGCTACATGCAATTTATGTAATGCATTTTACGTCGGCCTAACCAAGAGACGGCTACGTGACAGGGTTTATAACCACTGTTATGACATCAGGAAAGAGAAAGATTCTAATGCCCTAGCTAAACATGTCATGGAGCATCCTAGTCATACTTTTGGTTTTAAAGTACTGGAAATGTTGCCTCTAAATCCTAGATCAGGAGACAACAATAACCAGTTAGCCATCAGAGAATTGAAACGGATTTTCATCTTAAAGGCACATATGACCCCAGGTATTAATTATTCAGTATCTGTTAAACCTATTTTGGATAATCGAAAGAAATATTGAACACCCAATGTGTGTATGCTAATTGATAGTTAGTTTAATTAGATAATAAGTTATTTTATTATTATTTCTTAAATAAAAGTGTTTATAATCTTTAATATTTTTTTAGTATGATGGCTATGATGATGTAGATATTTATATAGCCAAAAAATTTTTTTGACGTTGAGTCATTTTTTGGACTTTTTGGTCTTGTTGGACTTGATGTTTACTTCTTATTTTAGGAAATTTGGTTGTGGTTTGATAGCATGAACATTGTGTTTTCGTTCTTAGTGGCTATTTATGCTGCCCCGAACAGGGTCTGTGTTTGTCTGATATTGATTATGAATGCTAATTTGTTTTGGTATTGTGTGCTGTTTTTTGACCTTCTCAGTTATTAAGCAGCTATATACTTCTTTTTAATAAGTTTTGATATAGTTGCAGTTTATTTGCTGGATTTCTTTGTCATATGCATAGCCATGCAGTTGTATGTGGTAGCGGCCGAGGTTTGGAGAATATCAGATGATTGAGCAGACAGCTTTGGCTGTCAGTCGACCTGAATATAGATATCGTTGAGCCTGGCTGTTTTCGGTTTGTTTCTGGGCAATGGCTGAAGTATATAGGTAACGTTTTACATGGTGAGTAATTTAGCGACTACATATTTTTGTTTTTGTTTTGAGATTTTACTAATTAGATTTTAATTATTATCAGCTACAAGGGCTTGCTGGTTGTTTGGGGTGTTATGGGTTACGTGACACTGCTGGACGAGGCTTGAATGCCAATTTGTTTTGGTATTGTGCGTTGCCTTTTGACTTTCTTAGCTATCTAGCAGCTAAGCATCTCTTTTTAACAAGTTTAGTTATGGCTGTTGTTTATTTACTAGGTATTTTTGTTATACGCCTTGCCTTGCAGCTGTATGCGACAGCGGCAGAGGTCTGGAGGGTATTAAATGATTGAGCAGCCAGCTTTGGCTGCTAGATTACCTTGTATACAAATGTCCCTGAGCTTGGCTGTTCCAGCTTTGCTTTTGGGCAATGGCTGCAATGTATGGGTTATGATTTATATGGTGAGTAGTTTGGCCACTATATTTTTTGTTTTTTGTTTTTTGCTTTGAGATTTTATTAATTATTATTTTTTAATTTTCATTATGTTACAAGGATACAGGCTATAAGCTTGTTGGTCATTTGGAACGTTGCGAGTTAGCGACGTTACTGGATGATGTTTAGGCTCTAAGAGTTTGAAGTCTGATGGTTGTTTGATGCTTGCTTTTAACCTATCTGAGGGTTTAATGTTATTTTTTTAGTACTACTGTTTAAAAAGGTATACTGTTTTTTGAGTCGCTTAGTTACAAGGGTACAAGCTATAAGCTTGTTGGTCATTTGGGACGTTGCGAGTTAGCGACGTTACTGGATGAGGTTTAGGTTCTAAGAGTTTGAAATCTGATGGTTGTTTGATGCTTGCTTTTAACCTACCTGAAGGTTTTAATGTTATTCTTTCAGTAGTACTGTTTAAAAAGGTATACTGTTTTTTTGAGTCGCTTAGATTCCATATTGCACGTTGATCTGGGTTTAAACGGTGTTTTTGCCGGTTTTTTGAATGTCCAGCGGACTCCAATGTGACATTACGCGTTTCTTGTTATAGGAACACAGTAATATTAGGAAAATGAGTATGGAGTTATATTATATTTCGCACAAGCGTTTGGAAAATTGCAAGCTAATATTGATAATTTATTTAAAACAAAAATGACTTAGTGCTGCAATGTCTTAGCTATATCATATTTGTATGTTATCGTACTTAAAGAATATTGGGTATATTTTTTATTGAATGACTTTTGAGATAGAATTTCTATCATTTGTTTAAAGTTAGGTCATTGCCATTTTAATTGCAACACAAACTGTTTTAATTAATTGTCAATTGAGATCTGGTTTGTTAACTTTCCCGCCGAAAAGTTAAGTATAAAAACAGTTCATTTGATTTTAATATTTACACCTGATGAAGCGTAGTGTTCTACGTGAAAGCGCTTGTGTGGTTTTATGGAAAAATAAAGAACGTTTTACCTGACTTCTCTGTGTGGTGACTCCTGTTTGGATCTACTATTGGTATTATAGCTAATAACTCGTTTGAGTGTACGCCAAATGTTTTGAGATACTCCAATGGTGAAGCAGATTCGATGCACAAGTTAACCATGCTGATTGAGCTTTTGTCACAGAAAGTAGAGACTATGAATGAGAGGTTGGATATGGTTTTAAACAACATGATAGGATAACACTATCTGGTTTTATGTATTTTGAATTGTTGTTTATTTGTTTGTTATCATTGTTTTGTAACATGGTGTTCATTGAAGCATGGTTGTTGCTGAGCATAAATTTGTACAAAGTAAGTTAAGCTATTTACATATAAAAGGTTTATAGTATTTTATGAGCTTATGCCCTTAAGAATGAGCAGGGTCATTACAGCATTTGGTGGGGAGTTTATATATTGTTTTTGAATTTTAACTGACACTGCTTTGTTTGCTTTCTTTCTGATGAAGTCTAGCCATTTGTGTTAGATGAAAAACATGTTTTATTTAGCGTTTAAATAAATTTAGCATTCCTCAAGAGTCACGGCTTTCAGTGGCTTTGTTCAATAAACTTAGATTTGACACCCACATATCTCTCACAATAAAAACGTTCACAAGAAACTTGGTGCATTATATCAAAGCCACCAATTCCCAACCAAGGTGGCTAGAATCTCCATAGCCAATTTCCAGCTAATCTCCACCCTACTCCATGCATTCCCCATACTTACCAACCTTAGACAGACCTACACAAGCTGGATGCTTGTTACAACAAATTTGCTAAATTTTCCACTGGAACCTCCTCCCGCAGCCATCATTGTATCTTCCTTAAAGAACTAAACTGGCTAGAACTCCAACAACTCCTTCACTTTAATCAACTCACCCTCACTCATAAACTTATTAAGCACCCCCTTAATATCCCTTCCCATCAAACCCTTCTCCAACCCTATCACTCCACTAGGCCCCTAAGATCAAGCAACAAAAACCAGCTCTCTGTTATCAAACCCAAAAACTAAGAAGGAGAAGCCATATTTTCATGTACCATATCTAAACTTTGAAACAATCTTCCACCTTCTATAACTAATCTACCTTCCAGCAGCCTTTTCAAGACTGCACTCAAATTCCACTTAAATTTGCACTGGCGTTGTTCTTGTTCTAATCCAGACTAGAAGTCCCACCCTTACCCCCCCCCCACCTTGACTCTTAACCCAACTATACTACCGCCACTACTAACCACAGTCAGACTTAGCTAGGTGTCTTTACATACTTTAAAATCTTGTCTGACAACTTTGTTACTAATATTATAAACAACAAGAAACTATCTTAACTTATAACATTTACTTTATATACTGTTGATAATCAATATCTTGTTATTGTATTAAAGTCAACAACCTGTTATGCTATTTACTATTGCTAGAACTTTGTATCTCTATCATGTACATGATGTGGAACTTTTCTCCCCGGGCATCCACTGAAAAAGGATCTGCGTCCAGTCGGAATTTCCCAATAAACAAATGTAAATAAAATAAATAAAATAAAATTTTGAAGTGATGTCTGCCATTCATAGATGAAAGAGCAAAATTTTGGTAGCTGTACCACCAACTTTAACATCTAAAGGAGAATGACATGGAGGGACTAGAAACTACAGCTTTGAGTACTTAACAAACCTTGTTGTTTGCCTACTTAGTACTGAAATATTTACATTCACAAGGCCAACTTTTCAGCAGTTTGCATTTAGCACAATCATAGTAATTAATTGAAAATTAAACAGGGGCACTCCTTGTAGTAACATTTTAAGAAGCCAGTCACTTATGGCACTAACATAATGCAAAGTAGCCTTAGTTTGTTACATACAGGCTATGCTATAATATGGGGGGACAAAATCATTCTGAGATTCAGATGAATAGAGTGAGTAATAACGTCTTATGACTATGGCAGTCCCCCCTCATGGCCATTTAGGAGTAGGGGAAATTAAAATATAGTGAGAAACTCTGAAGAATAATTTTGGTGCATCACACAGAATGTCAAGTTGTGTTAATTTATGGGTGTGTGAATATACACACACATATCACACATTCACACATGCATGCGCGCACACACATACACACATGCACGCACGCACACACACACACACACACACACACACAGATATATATATATATATATATATATATATATATATATATATATATATATATATATATATATATATATATATATATACATATATATATATATATATATATATATATATATATATATAAACCAACTAGTAAAAACTACAAGAAAAACCTAGCCAAGCTAGAGTTTTCTCTGTATGATACCTTAAACCTCCTGTAATAGAGGCACATAGGATATATCCAAATGACATCTTAAGGACATCAAGTGTTTCAGATATATAGCTTCTGAATATCCATGGCTTTTCCTTTTTTGCTTTAAAGTCTTTATGGGCAGATTCAGGCTAGCAAAGCCAACCACATCAGCTGGGTTTAATGATCCTGTGTTTCTAGAGTATAGACTGTCCTCTAAGGATGAGGCCTTATAATTCTAACTTGTTGATGCTACAGTATTGCTTTGTTTCAGTGCAGCCTCTTTACCCCCTGTATTCTTTTTGTGAAGAGCCTTTGTGGTCTACAAAGCTGTTCCAAGTTCCTGGTCAGGTATATTCAGAAGGGGTTGTTATACTCAATTAGTCTGATAAGAGCTGAGTACAGAATAACAATGACCTCTTTGGACAAGTATTCCATGTGGTTACTTATTAGTTGGGTAATGTAAAATGATTTTTTCACCACTGCAGACAAATGGTGGTCAAAGAACAGGCAAGTGATAACATGCTTTCCTGGATCACTGACCACTGGGTCTACTTTTATGATGTATTATCAATATGGCATTTTTCAGGGTTGGCTGTCTTACCAAATGCTAGCATTATGCATTTTTTCTCACACAGTTTAAATCCATGGCCCTGTCACCAGTTGTTTGTCTTTTTCAGCCCTCTTGAAGGGTATCTGTGTCTTTAGGGAATTCAGCAATCATCCTTAGTTTTCGGTCATCTACAAACTTGGTCAGCCAGAGGCCCTTGACATTTGCCTTAACTTCAAAGAAGTAGATTCCAAATAAGAGACTCACCAGCAATAACCACTGTGAGACTCTACTAGTGACTGACTTCTTTGTGGAGGTGTTTTCTCCTATTATAACGTCTTGTGTCCTATCAGTGCGCTAGCTAGCTATCCATCAGGTGACATATAGGTTTATGACTAATTTTGTAAGTTAATTGGCAATGCCTGAATGAGGTATTGTGATGAACACCTTGGCCAGGTTGAGGTAGGCAGTGTGTACTGTTATACCCTTGTACATAGCTTTAGTGATCTTCTTGAAAAAAGTCCACTCGCTTAAGTGAACATGAACTGCCTTTGACAAAACCAAACTGGGTAGGGTCTAGTGTTTGTAGTTTGTGCATAGCTTGGCAGGCTATTTTTATCTTAAATTTGGACTTTGTGGACTTGATTACTCCCCTGTTTTGCTTGTTCAGGTTGATAAGGGAGTTTTTACATTGCTAGTCAATGTACATTTTGCTTTTGGACATGATTTATTTCTTTTATTATATTACCTATTTATATTGGAGTCCACCACTGTGACTTGTTTCTGGATGTTGTCTTATGTTTACTTCTTGGTAGGTGCAGTTATATCTATAGCGCTATTTACATGCTTGTGTGGAGTTTTTGTAATCAGTTCTGCACAGGCAGCTGTTTTCTCAATTTTTTTTTCTTTTTTTTTGGGGGGGATAGAATTTTGCTAGGCTGTTGCTAAATAGGTGGTAGTTAGCCTTCATGTTAGTTCATGTTGTCATGAGCACCTGCCTGGAACATTCTGACTAAGTCTGGGTCGTTAGGATGGTAAGCCAGTGTGGAAGTGATGTAAGAATAGAATATTTACAGTTGGGAATGTGCAAGTTGTTTTTAAGGTATGGGAGGAGTAGACTTCACCTTTTTTGGCACAGGCATTCAGTCAGCTAACCCCCCCCCTATTTTTTGGCATTGATACCCAAACCACTGCTTGTTTTTCAATGAATATTTTCTTTTCTGTGTAGCAGTTGTGGGTATATTATGCTGCCTGCATGGACATATGTGAATAGTATTTCCCAGGGGAGTGCACAACACCAGGAACAGGATGGATAAAAGCAGGATTTGCTCCTGTGCATTCAGTAAGCAAGTCAACCTGAGCATAGCCTACTTATTCAGCTGGTCCATTAACGTCATTATACACTATTTCTTTAGGGCTGCTTCTAGCATAATAATTAATGCTGAAAGAAAAGCATTACACATTCACTTGCTGAAAAAGATGGAGCAAAGGACTTGATCAATCGGTGCATCTACTTTTGTTTTTTTGGTTTTAGTTTGTTCCAGAGACAATAGTTCTAATCAGTTTCATCATAAAAACAAGCAAACAAACAAAAAAATGTGTTCATAATCAGCTTAGTAATATCAATTTATTTATTTATTTTTATTTATTTATTTATTTTTAACATTTAACTGCATGCAGGAAAAATACAAAATTATTTTCTTTTTTTTTTACCACAAGTTCATAAGGCAGTTTAAGACAAAGGAAGGCTGATGCCTGATTTGCAAGAGCTTTCACAACTTGCAAGTTCAAGTTATATTCATTTACATCAACACAGTCATATACCAGCTATTTGTTTTGTGTAAACATTCTTTTAATGAGCAGACCATAAACAAATTATGACAATTCAGCACTTTACCATCCAGGAGATCACTAAAGGCACATAGGTTCATAGGTTCATTGATGTGTACTAGCCTAATGGCCCTGGAGCCTTTACAAGCCTAGCCCACAGGATTTCCCTGGCATTGTGCCACCTGACCTTAGTTCCCAGTGCCTCTGTTGAGTAGAGCCACTAGAGTGATCCCGGGGGGATTTTCTATTTCCTATCCACTCATCAAGATTTCTCTTGAAGAGAGCCAGTGAGGTGCTCTATTTGACATGTATGGGAAGTCTATTACATAGCATGGGGAATTTCTGGGTTATGAACCTGTCCCTCCAACATGCTCTGTTGATTGTGGTAATGAGGTTGAGGTCTCTGGTTCATGTGGTGCGGAGGGATTGGGATTTCTTTATATGTAACATTTTGATCAGAGCTGGGTCAGACATGGCTTTGTATGTCAAGCAGAGATCGTCTTTAAGTAGGTGATATGAGACAGAGTATAGTTGGAGTTTTTTGAGTCTGTCCATATAGGACAAGTGGTTAAGGCCTAGGATCCTCTTTGTGAGGTACTTTTGCAGTCTCTCCAGTTGTTGCAGGTGACTAGTGAGGTACATGCCAAATGGGGCATTGTACTTGATGACTGGCCTAATGAGGGAAGAGTAGAGGGGCACAGTGACCTCTTTCTTCCTGGATGCAAAACCCTTAGTAATGAGATGTGCCACATAGAAGGACTTTCTGACCACAGTGGCAATGTGGTGGTCAAAAGACAGGTTGCTGTCAGCCTGTGTTCCCAGATCTCTTATAGCACCTTCTGTGTTCAATGGACTACCATCGATGTGGTAATTCATGGGAATAGGGTTTAGAAGTAGATACCAAACAGGAGATGACCCAGGACCAAATCCTGTGGGACTCCACTCGTGACTGGTCGGCAGTCTGACTTGGAGTCAGCTAACTTTCACACTATGGGTTCTAGCTGTGAGCCAGTTTGCAACCCACCTAGTGATATAGGGGTTGATGTCTAGCTTAATGAGTTTTTCTATGATTCCTGACTGGGGAATGGTATCAACGGCCTTGGCCAGATCAAGATAGGCTGTATGAACCACCTTGCCTTCATCCACATAGCAGAGGTACAAAATTTGATTCTGCAGTCTTGCTTGGTAAACAGCATTTCACATGATCATAAAACTTATCAAATGTTAGTCATTACTTTGTGCAACAGTGGCAGGTATGTCAGTGGTAGGAGTGAGTGATGTAGCCACTGCTGCATGAGATGTGGTGGTTGCATTTGAGGGAGTGGTTCAGTGGCACTACATGGGAGGTTGAATTGCACGGGAATGCTGACATTCCCCAATTTCTGAACTTGCATTTTCAATGTGCACTTATTATAATGTTTTGATATTTGAATATGCATTGTTATTCACCAGTTTCAGCTTTGTTTATAAATAAATTGAAGATTGATAGTTGGCCGGGGAAGAAAAAAAAAACAATGGCCACCACACATGACAACATTTTATGTTTATTGTGTCAGAATGGGGTTCATGGACAAAACTATTTAAGAAGAAAGTTATGTAAATGTTAGATATTATATTTCAAATAATGTCGTGGCCGTAGAGAAGTCTTAAACTTGTCTGGAGAACAGAAGATTCAAAATTAATTTTTAAAGATTGAAAAAAGCTGATTTGTTCCTTTCAATGACTTAGAAATGCAGATCAAAGATATAAACAGATACATAGAAAATGAACTGGACAGAAAGTATGAATCACAGAATAAGCATAGATGTCATTTGGATGATCTGCTTATCAGCAAAAATGCTTACTACTTTCATAAAGTAATAATACAATACAATATAATGCTCATATATGTGAACAAATGCTTCTATGCTAAGGAAGGTAAGCAGTCTAGTTATTAGACCATTGTCTCAGCCAGAATGTTTTCTCTATATCGTCATGAAAAAAAATATGTAACTTGCTCAACAGCTTACAGACTTAAACTTAATGTTGGAATCAGATGTGGATGTGAGTTCTATCCCTGTGCCAGGCATGGGAAACATATGGAGTTTATCTCTAAATCAGGCAGACATTCTATTAATGAGTTATCATACTTGGAATGAGAAGTTAATCTAAAATTGCATCTGCTTGGGCTGCAGTAGCTCAGGTGGCACTTAGTAAAAGAAAACCGCTTAGTGTTTTTGTAGTTCTGGCCAAATCCCCTCCCCCTCAGAAAATGCAGTATATGCACACCAGCGATATTCCATACCTCGCCATACTCCAGAGCTATGGGCTCAGTGGTAAAATGAAATAAATAATTCCACTATAATTGTACTTTGATGGTAAGATGCACTAATCAGAATGTTATCAATAAAGCTGATTCATTGAGTCATTTGACTAAATGTTAATGATGAAATCAAATCAATTATATTAACAAGGATTAACATGCTAATCACTGTATAGAAGTTTATTCTTCTGGCAAATTTAGAGGTGGGCAAGCAATTTTATTTCCAAATGTTTTCCAGTTTTATGTCATAGAATGATAGCATATATGATGGTTTGAGCTGCAAAGTTTTGTCATGAGTGCCTGGATAAAATATTTGCATATACTGCAGCAGTATTGTTCATTTTAAAAGAGCTATGGGCTGGCTACCCAGTGGTGTGAACATCGGCTTCCAATTATTGTGACCATTGAAGTGACACCTGACCCTCCATGTGCAAAAATGGGAAAAGGGGGTTGTGGATGGGTTAAAGAAATTCCTTCTACTATGTTTATTTTCTAGTATCATTAGCTAATGTGCCCAGACATTATTTCTGCAGTGCGCATTCACTTGTTTGAAACATACAAGCATGAGTCACAGTTGCTCAGACATGCTGGTTCAAGTTCTCCTTTATTTCTTTGTTTACTTTTTGTTAGAGCAACACTGCAAGTACTCAAGTCACATGAGTTCTGGGTCGTCAGACACAGGAGCATCTATCTCAAAGAAGGCATGAGACAGGTATTTCATCACTTGTCAGTGACCCAAGTTTCTCCAAGTTGCAGTGACCTCATAGTGAGAATAATGATGTATAGAGTATATGAAATCCCCATAAGAGAAACACAATGGGGCTAGCCCTCACTTTAAAAAAAAGTGCTTTGTTTTATTGAGCCTGAGCACACGCATTATGAGAATGGGTGTTCATGATCTTATTTATAAGTTGATGTGTTATACATTTTTTTGTTTTATTTTGTTTTTTAACCAAGCTGGCACAATAGATGTTATTCCTTATTTATTTATTTATTTATTTATTTATTTATTGGCATTTGTTTACTGGGAAAGTTCAACTGAGCATAGGCGCCCTTTTTCAGCAGAGGCCTGCAGAGAAAAGTTGAAAGATATCATATTTAACGCAATCAGCACTTACAATAAATAATTTTATAATACAGTTTCAGTAAATACATAGCATAATAGTCAGTACAATAAAAGTTGTATACCGTAGAGTGAGGTATTAGAGGAGATAAGTAAGTTTGAGTGTTAGCAGCAAAGTAGTGATGGAATAGTAATTTGGTTGTGCTAATTACAGGTAGGTATAGCAGTTTAAGAAGTACAATAAAGTGAGGTAGTAGAAGGGGATAATCAGGTTAAGTGATTTAGTCCTTTAAAAGGAGGAATAAGAAAGGTGATGAAGGGTGTTAGAGAGCTATGTCACAGATGAGGAGCAGAGACAAAGCCAGGAAACAGAGGCAAAGTCTTTTAGCAATGGTTTGAAAAGATGAAGGTGTGTGATAAACCTGATTGATATAGGAATTTTGTTCCAAGTTCTACCTACACTGTTGGAATAGAGACTGGTCCCAGCATTTCTAGATGGTAAGCATTTGTTTAATATTCGACCAAAGCTGACAATTTGGAAGACAGTATTGGAGTAGGTGTCTAATTCCTTTGTAGGTGAAAGGGGAGTGGAGGATTTTATGGGTTAAGGTGAACTGAGAATAAGACAGGTGGTGAGGAAGCTTGATCCAATTAAGTATTTTTAGTGCTAAACAGTGGTGGGCCCAGTAAGGTTTGTTGCAAGCAAATCTGGCAACTTTGTTATAGCACTGTTCAAGTTTAGAACTAAGTGAGGCTTGTAGGTTGCTTATGATAGGGTAGCTAGATTTACCTTGGCAGAGTCTAGAAAAATTTTCTTTGCTCTATGCAGAGTGCTTATTTTTTATGGATTTTATTGATGCTGTTCTGGGTATGTAAACTGAATTTAAGTTTGTCATTGATTGTCATGCCAAATAGTTTTGTATGTGGGGTATGGTATTGTTTAAGGAAGACATTTTAAAACTGTTTTTTCTTGGAAATGGTATTTTGGAAAAAAAGAAGAAATTTAGTTTTTTGGTGCTTTAGCAGCAGGTGATTATACTGTAATCAACTTTCAACAGAGTAAAAGGCGTCTTGAGTAATTCTCTGAAGATGCATTAGGTTGTTGGAAATGCATATTAGGGTTGAATTATCAGCATACTGTATGAGGGATTCTTGCTGAGAGGATTTATGCAAATTGTTAGTGAATATATTAAAGAGGAGAGGACCAAGACTGGAGCCCTATGGCATACCAGCATCACAAGGAGGAGAGTTAGAAAAAGTTGAGAAGTATTTACCAGACTAGTATCTATAAAAAAAGTAGTTAAAACATAGTGGTGTGGATTGTGATAGCTTGAGGAAAGACAATTGGTATAAGAGTTTTGGTGAGAGTCTAGATCAAGAGCTTTAAAGAGATCAAGGAATGCATAGGAAAAAAGTAGGCCTTCATCTCTGGCTTTATTAATAGTAGCTGAGAAAGTTAATAAGGCTGTCTTAGTTAATCCGGTCTAACGTTATGCTGTGTGGGGGTCAGGAGTTTTTTCTGGAGAATATGTTGAAGATGTTGCTCGTGAATACACTTCTCCAGAATTTTCAACAAGGAGGATAATATGGTGATAGGTGTGAAATTGGTTATATCAGATGAGGTTCTTCCTTTATGAAGGGGAATGATGAATTTTTTTCCATAGACAAGGAATATATGATTTCTTGATAGATCTGTTAATTAAAAGAGACACAAGATAGGCTGTGGAACTGGCAGCTAGCTTGAGGTATTCTGTTTGTAGATTATCAGCTGAAGGAGAACAGGTTTCAGTTTAAGACGTAATGATTTGATGCAGAAGGTTGAGATGGGTCTTATGGTGAAATAATGCGTATTTGCCTTCTGAAGACAAGGCATGTCAAGATTGTTGTGGGGAAAGTCTTTAGTAAGGGCTTTAACGCTTTCTATGACATGCTAACTCTTTTCATAGGAAGTATTATTTGGGACAGGATTAGGAGTGGTGGATGTTCCAGGCTGGTGTCTATTATTAACAGAAGACCACAATTACTTTACAATTCAGACATAATGGATGCTATTTCTTGCCATTCGATTTCTATGTTATGATAGCACTTGTTCTCAGTCACTGTTATAACCACAAAAACTATAATGCCTTCACTGTGAGATTTATTTCTGAAGGAATTTTAAAGAAATTACATTCAGGTTAAATTAGTGATGACCTGGAGGAAACTTCCTTATTTTTATTTCTTACATTGGAGATTACACTGTAAATTTGTATTCATTCAGACATTCATGTATTCATTCATTTACTTGTCCTCCTGTTTATGCATATAAATGTGTTTATTTATTAATTTGTTTGTTTTTGATCACCAGAACAATCTACTGGCAGAACCCATGTTCAGTAGATATAAAGTGCAAAAAAGTAAATGACAAGCAACAGTTCTTATATATTAATCACAATGGCAGTGATACAGTTTAATTACAGACAACATTCACAGCAGCAGCACACAATTACAGCATGAAATTTGAAGTAAGAATGGCATAACTGAGCTGTACATGCGGGATAAGCACAGACAACAATATGCATCAGTAAGGAGGCAAAACAGTTGGGATATTTATCACGAGTTAAACAAATAATTATATACACTTAACTGTGTTAAGGTTACATTAAATATATGAGGTGGTAGCAGTTAAAGGTGACATAACTTGCAGGTCTAAAACTATCTCTACAGTTTGTCAGTATTTTTATTATTACTATTATTATTATTATTATTATTATTATTATTATTATCATCATTATTATAATTATTTTATTCCCTAACCAGGTTAGTGAACTGGTCCAAAGACCCTTTTTAAAGCATGCCCCAGGACAAATATTATACCTTTATAAGAAAGAAGTTGTTAAGTACTGAAAAAAAATATTTATCATTAAGACAAACTTCATAGGGTATTGACAGAAGTATGTAGGAAGAAAGTGTAAGAGCTCAAATCAATATATTTAAAAAAAAATGTAATAATACTGGTAAAGAGACTAGTTACTTGCTGAAACTACACAATTGTAGGCAGGCTGACCTCTGGTCTGTGGCAATAGCGATCCTTATTCAATTTAACATTCCAAAGTAATTTTTCAATACGCTTTTGTCATTCATTAAACCCACCTGTTATCCACGTATGTCTCCTTCTAACAAATCATGATATTAACTTGTTTTTTCATTACAGAGTTATATTTTTGTCATAGGGTAAGTAATGAGGGTTTACTCTCTCCTGCCACCTCAGTATACTGAAATGTGTAAACCTTTTCATTGCATGCACCAGGTAACAGGAGAAAACCGCAACCGTTCAGCATTTTCTTTAGAAATGTGACTTACTTAGGGTCTCGCCATGCAACACAAACAGTTATGATATTTTTCATGAATCATTAGATTCTCTATCATAGACCAGGACATCTTAGAATTGTAACATGAAATTTTACTCAGTGGATGGAGAGAAAATGTATACATACGCTGTGCTCATTTGAGTATTCATTATAAAACATGAACAATAAGGACTCAAAACTGTTAACTGTTATTTTCACTATCTTCATATACAGACAGTATTCAACTCAATATTCTTAGCAATGGAAAATTATAATTATTATATGGCAGATATTTCCTAAAACTATAAATGTGATGTTATAATCTTTCTCTAGTGCACTTATTGATCTATGTTTAAAAAAAACACCAACGTTTTTACCACATACGTATGACTTGAAAACTGCAGGGCACTCTGAAACTGTGAAAACAGCAATGTTGTAGATAATTTTTTCTTCTTAACTTACTGCCTCACAAAATGTGCAATTGCCTGCTCTATTAAATTTTGGCCAGCTTGTCACTCTGCAGTGGGTCTTGTTTACAAAGCATCATCTAAAGTTCTCTGCTGTGATTCTTTATGCAGTTTCCTCTGTAGAATAATCAAAACACTTTTTTTGGTCACAGATACATCTTAATTTAGTAACTACTGACTCTAATGACTTCCATATACAAACTATGCCCTAGGAAAGTCTGATAGATCACCCATGTCACACACAGGAGTGTTTTTCCATAGCATGCAGCTTTCATTTATAAGATGGTTCTCTAGCAGATGAATAAGGACATCAAGATCCATTTAAAAAAGTAACACAAAGTTAGAAACAAGAGGGTTTTTTTGCAATATGTTGTTCTTCTTTTGGTGTTTCCCAGTTAGGGGTCGCCACAGCGGAACTCCGGTCCGCTAATGATTAGCAGTAGATTTTTACTGTGCCAAGGTGCCAGCTCAATGCCCAACCTTCAACAAAGGCATGCCCATTCACACATGTCTTTTGAATGCCACTTGACCATGGGGAGGACATGCAGACTCCACACAGAAGGTGCTTCAGCCGAGAATCGAATGGGATAACCTCTTGCTGTGAGGCGACAACGCTACCGCTGCACCACCGCGACAGTTGCAATATTGCACAATATTTTCCTTTATTCAGTTGCAATTTTATCTCTGAAGCCATTTAAATGCAAATATCTCCAATTGTTAGTGACCAGATTGCAACCCTTGATGTTTGGATTAGTATAAAATGCTGTTAGTTAAGTGTTGTGTGGCATGTCACCAAATTACTTCTAAGAGTAGGTGCATGCTTAATAGTAGAATCAGAATGACCCAGTTAAATCAGAAAAACAAGTTATTCCGTGCACCTTTAAAATGCTAAGAGTCTAGATATCAATCTCTATATGCATTATTTTATTTCTGTTTGTGTGAAGTCCACAGTTTCAACTCATACTGTATATCCTTTATCAGCAAAATATGCAGTGTTACTTGTATTATGGGAATAAAATGGCTGATATTATGTAAAGAAACTTCAGCTGATTGTTTCAAGAACATATAACAACAATGAACCAAAGAGATACAGAACTGATAATATTCTTATATGCTATATATACAGCCTGAAAAATAATAAAAATTATGACAGTGAAATTGCAGAATGATATGTATTTCCATTTTGTAATACTGTATAAGATCCAAAAGTAAATATTCCTTATCCAGCATCAGACAGTAAACTTTTTTTTTTTCATTTTCACTTGTATTTCATTCCAAATCACTTTTCCCAATCATGAAAAGGAGGTGCTATAAAGGTGTTATTTTTTCTTTGCATTTGTTTAAAAAGTTTGTCTACTAAGTATAAATCCCGATTACAGTATGACATTGTATTCATATAGAACTTGTAGAAATCAAACTCAGATTGACACCATATAGCTTTTTTATGACTGATTGCCATAACCCAGTAATATATCTATATTGTTTAATAATATTCCAGATGTTATACTGAGCTTTATTTTGTACATGGAGACTTGGATGTTAATTTTAACAAATAAGAAGCCTGTTGGGATTCTCCCACCAAATGTAATGCCATCTTATTTTTAATGAAAGAATTACAAAGCATCTGAGTACGTTTTATATCATATTTAGAGCAAAAGTCTCTTTCCTTGTCAGAGACCTGATTACTCTGGATAACGCAAAGGGTTTGGATCTCTTTTTGGATTTATTGTAACTGGACTACTACTTCACTTCAACATAGCAATCTCTGTCTCAGCCTTGAATTATTTCTCCTTGATGCTGTGAAAAGAGGCAATCATTCTGACCCTTCCATTTAACTGAACAAATACATGTGTAATACTTACTTGTGCCTACAGTCCCACATATGAGACAATTCCTATAAAGTTGCCTTCATGTCGTGTATATGGTAAATGTTATAACTATACATGCCTTTTCTCCATAACCACTGGTTTGACAATGTCTTTCTATTTACAACCACAAATAATAATAATGTAATGTAATGAAAATTAAGTGATTATAGACACATGGCCTGAATGGTGCAGCCCCCTGAAACCACTTTTTTTTATTTCAGAAGAGAAATCCTCCACTCACACACTTCCTGTGTGTGATAGAAACAACAATACTCCCATTCTGGTTAACATGGTCATAGCAGGCACAGTGTTATTACAATCAGCAAAGTTGGCAATATAGCTGTACATTTAAAAGTTTGCTGGGGAAAATATCACCATTATAGGAGTTCTGCTCAATGAGGTAACTTCTCCATCTTTGCAGATTTATAGTGTTTGTCACAGAATCTTAGGTCTTACATTCCAGCAGTTCCAGTGAAAGAAACAACAGCCTCATGTGACCAATCTGGAGCATTTTCATGTGTAAAATGCATTGAATCAAGTCAGAAAGTGGAACATAAGACAACAGAATACACAGTAAGATCACAGAACTTTAAATGCATGCTGTGCATTCCATGTCGCCATTTGTGACAGTGATATGGTAATACTGTGCATTCCATGCCACCATTTCTGGCAGTGATATGGTAATGCTGTGCATTCCATACCACCATTTGTGGCAGTGACATGGTATATATTTCATTCTGTGTTATAAGAAGATGCAGGCACCTTATTCCGTTTTCTCCATTTAAAATGGGTTTGGGGGTTGGTATAATAGTTAAGGTGTTTACCTCCCAAACATAAGGTACAGGGTTTTATTCTCACCTTTGAGAGGGAAATTGTCTAATATTAAAATGGTCCACAAGGGCATTTAGCATAATACTTACCTATGAAAATAGAAATGCTACTTTACTCTCTGATCTTTTACAAAAGAACACAGTAAACCAGAGTATAGCTATTCTTATGTAACAAGAAATCTCCCAAAACATATGCAAGTTAAAAGCTAATTAAATCTGTAATAAATAAGATGATAATCAAATTATATGTTTGTGGAGAGACCTCCCAAACAAAAACACGCTACACATAATACTTTCTCTGCAGAACACAATACACATAACAGCTGTTGCACCAGTGACCCACCTGTCAAGCCCTTAAGGCAAAACACAACACCAAACATAGTAGTCATAGTTGATGCCATTGTGAGACACACAGATGCCCCTCTCACCAGGCTGGATAAGAAGAAGGTCACGGTCAGCTGTCTGTCAGGTGCCAGGATCCATCATATCACAGATGCACTCAAGTTTCTCAAAAACAGGTACTTTTATGACTCTGTCATAGTCCATGCTGGTGTGAATGACTTGAGACATTCCTCTCTGAACTATGCAGAGAGACATGACCGAGCTCTCGAACTATGAGTCTCAGGCAGGTATGCTGCTAGCCTTGAGCAGCATTTTACCTTTACCTAGGATGATTCCTCAATATAAAAAGAAAATTATTGACTCCAATAATTGGCTTAGCTTCTGGTGTCATACTAAAGAGACACAGTATCTGTCAGCCTGGGATGACATGATCGACATACCTCGATGCTTTGCCAGAGATGGTCGTCATCTGTCACCCCTGGGATTTCAGCTACTGGCTAAGGGTCTTGCCACCCTCATAGTACATTTTTCAGGCAGTATCTCAAGGACAAAATTCCCAATGTAAAAACATCTAAAAACAACCTCAAGGTTATGCTGCAAAATGCTAGGAGCCTTAACATGAAACTGCACAGACTGGAAGCAGTCCTCACTTTGGAAGACTTAGACATTTATGCAGTCATGGAGACTTGGTTCAAGGCTGTGGGGAGCACCCCAACCATACTGGCCTACACCTCCTTCCACATGTTCAGACCACAAACTGAAGGCATGAAAACTAAAGGAGGCGGTGTGTCAGTATTCATTAAAGATACATACACCTCCAGATCGGTTAAACAGTATGATTCCCTGGAGATGCTTTAGGTGCAATTAACTGTTGGTACGACACCTATTCAATTCATTGCCAGCTACAGGACCCCCTCCATGAATCAGGACACCCACTCTGCCTATTTGGATCTACATGAGTCTATCAAGATGCATCTGAACACCCTGGTTTTGGGCAACTTTAAGTACCCATCCATCGACTCAGTAAATTACTCATGCTCTAACTCACTTGCCCAAAGGTTCCTCAACTTTGTTAACTCCAATGCATTGGACCAGCTAGTTGACATCACCACAAGGGGTGCCAACATCCTGGATCTGGTGCTTATCAATATGGGGGATCACTGTACCATCCTCACTGTGAGGTCTTCCCTAGTGGGATCTGACCACAAATCAGTCTCATTCAAAGCAACAATCACACCTGCCCACCCAGCAGCAACAAAACTAAAAAAATTCTCCAAAGCAGATTATAACCCCTCTTACAGGATGGTATAAATAGCTTTACTATACCCCCCCAGATGGAACTGGTAGCTATGCCAAGTTCTACACCAGTGTTTTATACAAACACCTGTATGACAGCATTGACTAGGTCATACCTGATAGCACCAAAATGAGCTCCTCAAAGAAGAGAAAACCTACCTGGTGGACAACTGCCATTAACAGGCTTTACAATAAGAGGAAGAAATTGCTGTCTAAGAGTAAGAGGCAGCTAGCCCTAAACTGGAAACACTCCTTCCTCAGCTAAAACAAGCAAATAAGACTTCTTGTGAAGTCCTCCAAAGCAAACTATGAATCCAAATTAGCTTCCTCAGTTAAGGACAACCACAAGGCATTCTTTAGTTACACCCATAACCTAAAAAGAAAAGCTGAGATTTGTCCCAAACTGATAGTTAATGATACCACATATACTGAGCCTGTGGACATAGCTAACCTGTTGGCTGACAGATTCTGTGAAAACTTCACCCCCCTGTCCACACCACAAGTACCCCCATGACATCCCTACCACCTGTCCTCTACCTTGTATCTCTAAAAAGCAAGTCATAAATGCCCTCTCTAAAGCTAAAAACACAGCATCTATGGGACCTGATAACATTCCAGCTTGCATCCAACGTGGGCTCAAGCAAGAATTAGCAACACCACTGGGTGCTCTTTTTAATTAGGGTCTAAGCTCTGGATTCATCCCAGCTGAATGGAAAATGGCCACTGTTATCCCCTTACACAAAGGTGGTCTTCCACTGACCCCAGTAGCTACAGACCTATTAGCCTGACTAGCCTTATCTGCAGGGCGAATCATCATGAACATTATCAGCAAAGATATAGGTAATCTCCAAACACTTTGCCCTACTCAGTTTGGATTTGTCAAAGGGTGATCATGCCTGTTAAACCTGGTGGACATTTTTGAGACAGTCATCAAGGCCATGGACAAGGGGAAATCTGTGCATACAGCCTACTTAGACTTAGCTAAGGCTTTTGACACTATCCCCCACTCATGCATCATTGACAAACTCACCCAGCAAGTTATCAACCCTTATACCATTATATGGGTCATTAACTGGCTCACTGATAGAACCCATATAGTGAAAATAGGGGAATCCATCTCCAACAGCAGACCTGTAACCAGTGGTGCTCCACATGGTTCAGTCCTGAGACCTCTACTGTTTAGAATCTATTTCTCTGAAGTAAAAGCTAAAACTAAAGGTCTGTGGCTGACAAAGTTTGCTGATGACTGTAAACTAGAAGCAATCATAGAATCTCAAACGATATCAACATCCTACAAGAGGATCTTACACAAACAAATGATTGGTACCAAAGTCATGGCCTTAAACTCAATGCAAAAAATGTATTACCATCCCTTTCAGTAAGTGCAATGTTAAGTACCACATTAATAACAGCACCCTAAGTACGCACTTAGTGATATGAGACTTGGGCACACAGGTTGACAGTAACCTTACATTTGATCACCATGTCTCCACAGTAGTAAGAAGGGCATTCTATATTGCTTATCTCGTAAGTAAGGGCATTGCATCCAGAAAAATAGAAGTTATAACCTATCTGTACTGTTCTCCCATCAGGCTAATAACTGAGTACAATTCCCCTTTTGGTATGTACCTTTTCAAGCACATACAGCAATTGGAGTGACCACAAAGGTTCCTCACAAGGAAAATTTAAGGTCGCCAGCATCTGTCCTATGTGGATCATTTGAAATCACTGTTATTTTAGTCTGTTTCATACAGACTACTCAGAAGTGATCTATGCCTTGCATATAAGGCAATCTCTGACCCTGCTTTATTGGAAATGCATCATATCTAAAAGTCAAATGGTACATGGGTTGCTCACTCTAAAGAACTTAACCTGGTATGTGACATTAACAAAACCTGCTGGAGGGACAGATTTGTCTCCCAAATGTTACCACATCCT
This sequence comes from Protopterus annectens, assembly GCF_019279795.1. NCBI lineage: Eukaryota > Metazoa > Chordata > Ceratodontiformes > Protopteridae > Protopterus > Protopterus annectens. Next base: position 1,353,085,515 of record NC_056731.1, read on the forward strand.
TGGAACAGACTTCCACTTCATGTCAAACAAAGCATCTCACTGGCCCTCTTCAAACTCAGTCTGGACAATTGGATAAGTGACCTTAAATTTACCCTGGCGGTCCCACCTGTGTCTGTCTTGGACAGGGGCAATAGGTGCTTATCATGGAAATAAGGGTAAGAACTTGGCTAGGCTTGTAAGGGCCCTAAGGCCATTAGACTAGTAACTTCCTATGATCTTATGATCCTATGAATAGTGTAAGGGATGTATTATGCTTTATGTGGAGATGAAGACTATCCCAAAGAAGTGTTATTCTCTATGATAATTATCTAGCCCTCCAACATGCTCTATTTATACTGTAAATGATATCATGATCTCTCTCTTGAGCAGGTGTTCATGTCAACATTGGACTTCAGGGTGTGCATCACACCTGAAAGGACATGGTCTTTTGCAGCTTTGTACATAAGGCAGAGGCTACTCCTAAACAGTCTGCATGCTAGTGAGAAAAGGGACAAGGCTCTGAGATGGGCAATAAAGCTTTTATGATTTAGGCCTTTGAATTTTTTGGTGAGAAAAAGTTATGGTCATAAAAGTTGTGCTAAGTGTTTGGACAGGTATATACCAAAAAGAGCATTATACTCAATGATCAGCCCAATATGTGCTGAGTACAGTGAAATGATTTTTTTTTTTTTTTTATTTTATTTAACATTTTGTTGACCGGGAATGTCCGACTAGGTTCCACAGAGCCTGTTTTCAGCGGAGGCCCGGGGGAGAAATGCTCCAGATGCATGTCTTTGGAATGATCACATCCTTGGACTGACATTAACCCTTACTAATAAGTTGTGCTATGAAAAATAGCCTTCTTTCTATAGTGGCTGCATGGTTATCAATGGACAGTTTGGTGTCCACATAGGTTCAAAAGTCCTTAACTACCAGATTGATTTTCAGGGGTGAACTGAGATGTGATAGTTAGAGAGTATATCATGCTTGTCATGGTTAGAACACCCACAATTTGTTTGGTAAAGTCCTTCTTGTAGGATCTCAGAGTCCTCTGGAGAGCTGATGATGGCACCAGTAATCTGCAAACTTGGTCAGTCATAAATCCTTAACTTTAGCTTTGATCACCAAGAAGTAAATGTCAAAGAGAAGAGGCCTAAGCACTAAATTCTGGAGTACACCACTAGTAACAAATCTTTTGGAGGCGGCACAATCACCTATCCAATGTTCCTGAGTTCTGTTTGTGCAACAATTTGCTATCCAGTGAGTTGCAGTGAGATTAACATTTAGCTGGGAAAGTTTATAAATAATACCCAAGCGTGGGATGACCTTGAATACCATTGCGAGGTATAGATGTGTGGTGTGTGTGTAATTTTCCCTCTTCCACTTTCAGATTTTATATTCATTAAAACAGGCAAATTTGGCTTTAATTTTGTTTAGCCACAGCCTAACAATTCTGCGTTTATAGGGAAAATGAAGTTAGCTTTAATTCAAAGAGTAACAGATAACCATTAATGAATATGCATTGTCAAACTTTAACAACCTGTTACTAGCCAGAATCCATGCTGCCTGGCAATTTTTTAACATCAAGAGCGATTGTTATTTAAAATGACAACACAATGTCCTGACAGATGAAAAAATATTCTTTCTATGCAGTGCAGATGGTGCAAGATCCTGCCACTGGCGGGCCTTCTGACCATCCAGAAAAAAGGATTTCCATTCTTTAAATTTTTCAAGATATGTTGTTCTTTGCCCACATATTTCAGTATTTTAAAGACAATTTTGTCCAGTGGGACTCCATTTGGATTTGACCACTTCAGTAATCTGTGCATATTCTCAAGGGCCAAAAACAGACTGAAGGTTATGTTAACTGGTCTGGGGAACTATTTTAACAAAATAAACACACATAACCCCCCCAAACACACACACACACACACACACACACACACACACACACACACACACACACACACACACACACATTCTCCGATGAGATGTCCAGCTGAAAATTGTTCTGCTGCTGCTCATTCTCTGAATTTGTCAGCTTTTTCTTGATTTCTTGGGTCTGGAGATCATGATCATGGACAATGCTAATACAGTTTTACACCTGGGTGGCATAAATGCTCACTGCTGAGTCCAGTAAAGCACTTGTGGCAGGGTTCCAGGACATGCTGGTATGAAATGGTTTTGGAACTAATAACATAAATATACTCCAGAATCTCTGCAATCAGCTAAGTCATCTAATTTTGTTGCCAGGTCTTTTAGGTGTCATGGGTCTGCCACGCCACACATGTAATCAGTTATGTGGTTAGAGCAGTGTGAACAGCTTTAGCCCCGTTTCTTATATTTTCAGGAGAATAAAACAAATCTCAGTTTTCTTTGCCAAAAATGCACTTAATAAAAGTTATAGTAGAGTGAATGTAACACATTTCTGATAATAAGATCATAGGATCATAGGAGATTACTAGGCTATTGACCCAGGGGGCATTTCAAGCCTAGCCATTTCATCCCAATGTAATGCCATATAAAAGTAAGTTAATATCACAGATTGCATTTAATAATGACTGCTCATGCCCAGGAGGATTGTGGGTGCTATTTCTATTAAGAATTTATGTTGCCCCATCTACTTGTCCAGGTTCCTTTTGAACAGTGTCATAGAGCTGCTCTGTTTCACATGAATAGGCAGCCTATTCAAAAGATGTGACAGTCACTGGGAGATAAGTCTGTCCCTCCAGCATATCGTATTTAAATAACAGACCATATTTAGGTCCCTGGAATGAATAACCCTAGTCCTGTTTGATTTGCGGATATGCAGCAAGTTCATTAAGTTTGGGTCTGAGATTGCTCTGTAGGCCAGTCATTAGTCTCCCCTAAGAAGTCTATATGATACAAACTAAAGTGACAGGGACTTTAGTCTGTCTGTGTCAGCACATCCTGGAGTCCATTGATCTTCTTTGTTAGATACCTCTGAGGTCTCTCCAGTTGCTGCAGGTGCTTTGTATGGTACATGCCGAACAAGGCGTTATACTCAATTATGGGCCGAAATAGTGCCAAGTATAGAGAGGTTACAACCTCTTTTGTTCTGGAGGTGATGCCTTTACTTATGATTAGAAAGCCTTCCTTACTACAGTAGACACATGGTGGTCAAAGTTAACGTTGCGGTCAACTTGTGAACCAAAGTCCCTTACCACTTTGTGGATACTTAGGATATTGTTGTTGATCTGATAGTGTGAAGGGACATTGTTTGTGCCAAAGGGAATGATGATGCATTTCTTTGCATTCAGTTTGAGACCTTGACTAAGACACCAGTCATTGCTCTGCATAAGACCCTCCTGGAGTATACTGACATCATTTGGAGATTCGATAATTGCACCCAGTTTGCAGTCATCTACAAACTTGGTCAGCCACAGCCCCTTAGTTTTGACCTGAACTTCGGCGAAGTGTATACCAAACAGTAGGGGACCCAACATTGACCCCCATGGCACCATGCTGGTAATAGACCTGCTGGTCGATGTGGAGTCACAAATTTTGATAGTGTGTGTCCAGTTTGTGAGCCATTTAACAACCCATCTTGCAATGAATGAAGAGCAATAGTTTAACATTAACAGAGTTATGGGGGAACATAGCTTACCTGGTTAATGATAGCTCCCACCCCCAGTACCCCCCATTAATAGCTCTACATACATAAGGCAGCCTTTTACTTATGTATGTATGTATGTATGTATGTATGTATGTATGTATGTATTTATTTATTTATGTATTTATTTATTTATTTCATCATTTAGTTCTTCCTTTAGCTTGTTTTCTGCTAGGTAAGTCTTGGTTATTTAATGCTAATCTTAGGTTGTAAGTTTATTCACAGTCTGAATTTGGGACAGTTGTTTATATATTTATATATTTTTTATTTGATGGCTAAGGATTGCTATCAAGCCTTAGTAAACAGTGCATACTTTAATTATTTGTTTACAGCATGAAAGTAGGCCAGTTGTCAATCGAAAATAATGTCAGTGAAGGCAACTCATATTATTGTTAGCCTTTTTAGCCATCCCCAAAGCTGTGAATATCTAGTTGAGGGCTGTTCAACTTTTACATTGCCAGCAAAACACAAACATTCTGCATATGTTCATTTTAATAGGATTTTTATTGTTTATGCTGTCTGCATAATTGATGAAACTATTAGCCTACAATAAGCATGGGGGCCTTAGAAAATCATACTAAGATGATGTGGATGAGCTCCCTGGTCAACCTCAGTAAGAAGCTGAGATCCCTTATAAGATCCTCCAAAGCTAGCTACAAAAACAGAATTGCCACTAAATCCAAGGACAACCACAAAGCATTCTATAGCTATGTCAAGAATCTAGATGGCAACACCCAGATCTGCTCTGAGTTACAGAACAAAGGCTAGAAAATTACAGAACCAACAGATATTACCAACATCCTGGCAGATAGGTTCAGTGCCAACTTTACCCCCCTCTCACCCCCTAAAGGGCCCATATCTAATCACAACTATGCAGGAAAAAGCTGCACTCTCTTAAGCCAAAAACACAGCATCCATGGGACCAGACAACATCTCAGGCTGTGTTTTACATGAACTTCAGAATGAACTGGGTCCTCACTTAGGCACCATGTTCAATAAGACTTTATGCCCACTGAATGGTGCACAGCAACAGTTATCCCACTCCACAAAGGGGGAGCCACCCCTGATCCAGGGAACTATTGACCTATTAGCCTGATGAGCCTGGTCTGCAAGGGCATGTAATGTATCATCATGGAACTCATAAACAAAGACATTGGTAACCTCCAAACTCTGGATCCCACCCAGTTCGGGTTTGTGAAAGCAGATCATGCCTCCTGAACCTGATCGACTTCTTTGAGGCAGTCACCAAAGCCGTGGATGAGGGTAAGGCGGTTCACACAACCTATCTTGACCTCGCCAAGGCTTTTGACGCCATCCCCCATTCTGGAATTATAGTTAAACTCACTAAACTAGGTATAAATCCCTATGTCACAAGATGAGTTGCCAACTGGCTTACTGACAGAACCCACACTGTAAATGTTGCAGACTCCAAATCTGACCTCAAAGCAGTGACAAGTGGAGTACCACAGGGTTCCGTCCTGGGACCTCTCCTGTTTGGTATCTACTTCTCTGAAGTGCAGGCTAACACAGAAGGCCTCTGGCTAATGAAGTTCGCAGATGACTGCAAACTAGGAGCCATAGTCAAGTCCCCAAATGATGTGGACATCCTACAGAAGGGCCTCACTGAGACAAACGCCTGGAGTCAGAGACATGGCCTCAAGCTCAATGCCAAAAAGTGCAGTGTCATCCCCTTTGGTAAAAACTCTGTACCCATGAACTACTACATAGGCAGCAATCTACTTAACACTGATTGCATGATAAGAGACCTTGGGACCCAGGTGGACATTAGTCTCTCCTTTGATAGTCACATCGCCACAGTAGTCAGGAAGTCCTTCTACGTGGCACACCTCATCATAAAAGGGTTCTCATCCAGGAAAAAAGAGGTCATTGTTCCCCTCTACTCATCACTCATTAGACCCATTATAGCGTACAGTGCCCCTTTTGGAATGTACCTCACAAGACATCTGCAGCAGCTGGAAAGGCCACAGAAGTACCTCACAAAGTGGATTACTGGCCTCAAGCAAATGCCCTACACTGACCGCCTCAAAATACTCCAGCTTTACTCCGTAGCATATCGCCTACTCCAAGGTGATCTCTGCCTAACATATAAAGCTAGGTCAAACCCAGAGTTGTTGGACATGCTACACCTAAAGAAATCCCAATCCCTCCGAGCTACATGCTCTAGGGACCTAAACCTTGTCACCACAATAAACAGGATACACTGGAGGGATAGATTCCTGTCCCAGAGACTTCCTATACTCTGGAACAAGCTACCCATCTATGTCAAGCAAAGTTCTTCATTAGCACTCTTCAAGAAAAATCTTGATGAGTGGATGGGAAATAGGAAATACACCCCAGGGATCACTTCTGTGTCTCTGCTCGAAAGTGGCACAGGAAAATAACTTTCTTGGGTGGCATAAGCTATGGAACCTTGCTGGCTAGGCTTACGTAGGCCCTTGAGCCGATAGCCTAGTACCTACCTATGAAACTATGAACCTATGGAATGGAAAAAGACCAAATACTACACAAGGTACCTTTTTATTTTCTTTAATTTAGTTTTTGTCCATATCCATAATATTAATAATTCTGAAGCCAGAAAGAACATATGCATATTTTTGCACAGCACATTAAGAACAGTTGGAGGACAGACTCATTATTTTTACTTTAATTCATTTACATGAAGAAAATTCAGTGTTTTAGGTTTTATGTGGTTCTGTTGGCATTCAACAAGAAAAGGACTATTTTGATCAGTCTAGCAGCAGGGTCACATTTCATACCTCACACATTGCAAGGTAACATAAGCAAAAGACTGCAGTGGTAAACATATCTTAATTATAGCTGGGGAGTCCAAAGATAACAGTATACAGCTTGGGAATAGCTGCTTCAGAAATGTGTTGCCTCACCGAGTGACACAGTATTTGATAGGGACTTATTAAAACTTGCTTTCCACTCAGTGACTCATGGAGACAATCTACTTCAGGCAATGTTTCCAGATGAGCTCTAATCTAAATCACTGTAGGTAAGTCACACCAAGGTATTAATAGTTGCACTCTCCTCCTTCCACATCAAGATGTAGTGCTGATAAGCAAATGTTTGCAAGAAATTATACAGTTCTATGGACCTGAGAAACTTATAATACTAGGAAAACTTGGAATCAACAGGCTTGGAAACTACAGCCAACAACTTTTATCAAAACTAGACTGTTATAATCTATCACAGATGGTGAACTACTTCAGTGAACAGCATTGCAAGACAAAATACACTATCTGACACAATTTCTACTAGCATCACAGAGAAGTTTTAATACATCAAGATCCTACCTAATACTCTTAGCAATCCCTTCACTGTGCTAGCCTCTTGTTCATTAAAATCTACTAAGTTACCTCCTCATTGGATAGCAAAAGGGTTCATGCATCGTTAGTGAATCTAACTACCCCACTCTGTCTAATGACACTAATCCAACCTCATCCTTATCCTGCCTCTATAATCTCTTAACGTTAATTCAGCCAGGATTCTTTTCAATGACACATACAAGACATATAGCTAACAAAGTCTTCATATCTCTACCTGCAATCAAATTAAGATGTAGAGATAAACTCTAATTCAATAGAAAGCAAAACCCAGCAAAGTGACAGAATCATATAAAATTCCTTGAATTAAAAGCAAATTATAGGTTAGCTCCTAATAAGGCCAAAGTTGAACTCCTAACGGAAATTCAGACAATTTTTTCCAGCTCCTCCTAAAAAGAACTGGAAAGGTGGAAAAGTGTTAGTAAATCCTAGTTTCCAAAATTTAGCTAAAGCAATTCAATGAAGAAAAGCTCTGCTACAGTTCATTAAGTTAATTTTAAGTCATGTCACATCACCTAGGTTTGCCTTAATGCAACTATTTGTTGTACTAGCATCCAAACCATACCCTTGCAATCTTCAAAATACTGCTATATTCCACTTTAAATAAATTATTTATAAACAAGCTAAAAACTACAAGAATATATAAAATTTCACCATTCCACACAGACAGCATGTTGCACCCTATTATTCTAAAATTATGATGCACAATTTTAACCAAACCATTGGCTCACATATTACATTTTTTGTGTGCTTTAGGTACGATGTCATTCGGCTTTAAAATTTCTTAATCCAGGCATTTCCTAAATCCTTTCACCATACATTCACCATGCATTTATTAACACATACTTGATTATAGAAATACACTGGGATTCACAAACACCTACATTAAGTGTACACCGTTCTGATTGAACAGACAACACAAGCATAACTCATAACATCTTCCTCCTAATTTTATTTTTCCTACTTATTGTCTTGCAGCCTTAAATACTCAGGGGGATGCATAAATGTTACCACAAAGTGAGGACTACATGTACACTTAGTGTAATCTTTCTGAGTGACTAGAAAGCACAAAAAATGTGGTAGGGGTTTTCTTGAATATGGGTCATATACACTTAGTGCAGGCGTTATTGAATCTGGCCAATACCTATGATTTACTTATTAACAAACAACATTTTTTTGTATAAATATAGCCCACTTATATATTCTTTCAAAGACTTCCTTAAATCATACAGAAAAAGGCAAGCTCTTTGGAAGTATCTGGAGATTTACAATAAGTACTTGAAACTACAGATCACAATCTACTCATGATAGAATTAGTGGGTATATAGATTTTCAGATTAAATTATCATCTGGTTGAAAAGTTTTCTGGTTAGTTTATCCTTTCAAATACAATTCTGAAAACAATAGATTTCAGAAATGTATCTTCTTGAAACAACAGACTTCAGAATGGTAGCTTCTCCTCCAGAGTTCCATGGAGTTTATTCTCAGGGTTCTTTCTTTTTTCAATCACTGTGTTTCAGAAATGATGCTTTTTCTCCAAGTCTACAAAAGAAAACAGAAAGATATTATTATTATTATTATTATTATTATTATTATTATTATTATCATCATCATCACCATCATCTTTTCTCCAAGTAATGCTGTCTTCAGACGTGATTATATTGTGCAATGATAGTTATTTAGCTTGCCTTATGAAATTATTCTCTTTTAACTATCTAGGATGATCACACATTTTCTGCTCAGAAAACTGTGTTTTTTTTTCTAAATATACTTAGCATAATACTGCCTCAGTCTGTATCATCTTGCCATAAATGTTGGTGACCCTGTTGTTGAGTGACTAGCAGACAGTGCTTGGTGACCGCTGGTTAGTGTTTGCTTCATCTCGTGCTTCTGCTAATCTGTAAGCTTCTTGCATGCATTTCCCCATCACCATCAGTTAAACAGAGAGACAGTCTTTCACTCCTGCTAATGGTGGCCACAGCTGAGCAATGATGTTAGCCAATTGCTGGCAAAAGAGCCCTACTCAGACATGTTTGCAAGAGTTAAAGGATCAGTATGGCCTAAGCAATATGTTAAATTAATTTTAAAACCTTAACCTATTTATTTTCACTCTAAAATGCAATAATTATTAATTTTATCATATAGAACAATTAATATAAAGAATAATAAAACAACAACATTCCGACACTTCCTAAAAGACCTTTGGTTGATGTGCTCTGAGTTTTTAATCAATGATGTATCTGGAATTCTGTTGTGTTATTATTGTGGTTATTCATTTCAGCTGCACAGATTTATTTTTAGGAACATTTTTTTATAGAATTCAGTTTCACAATTTTGCACATGATGGAGTAGGTGCCTTGGCAACCCCTTTTCTGGCTTAAAACATTAATGCTGCTTCAGAATACTACAGTAGTTCTTTCATTGGCTAACAATTGTTGTCATTTGATTATTAATTGTTATAGAAAAAAGTATTGCACCTGTCTAAATTTAGTCTGAACAAGCTCCATTTGAAGGAACAAAAAACACTTGCAACTAATATTGTGTTATATAATAAAAAGTTCTTTTAAAGTAAATAATCCCACTTTGTTTTCTGTTTTATCAAAATTTTGATATTGTATAAAAGGAGTAATTTTCTTTTTGCAGAAAATATATAATTGCAATACACTATAACTGGCAAGAAAAAAATGTCATTGTGAGGTGTTATGCCAAGGAAAGCAAAATTTTAAGTTTCTTCCCAGAGGACAAAAATCATGGAGAAGAATGCAGAGCACAAAATAAAATTAGGTGAATCAAGCAGTGAAGGAATATGGAAAGAATTACAAGATATTTCTGAAGGAACTGGAATGGATACTTTAGCAGTACTTATACACAGAGCATTGTAGCAAGGAAAAGAAAAAACACCAAGGTGTACTGAAATGTTTGTTGCTGACTGTTGTTGCTTACTTTAAGCTAACTCCTGACTTTTAACAAAGACCACAATATTTGCTAAATCTGGAATCTATAATATAAGAAGAGCGACACAGATTGCTCACTTTGTGAAGGAAATATTACCAGATTGTTGTTATAAGTAGAAAAAGTTTGTCAGTCAGTTATCAGCTTGGAGGATAAGTATAACCAACACAAGGAACTTGACATCATGCATGCATCTTTCCACAAACATATATGTCAAAATAGAGTAAATGTTAATATGGAGTCATTCAGAACTTCAGAATGAACTGGCTCCCCACTTAAGCACCATGTTCAATCATAGTCTCACGTCAGGCTTTGTGCCCACTGAATGGTGCACAGCAGCAGTTATCCCACTCCACAAAGGGGGAGCCACCACTGATCCTGGGAACTATCGCCCTATTAGCCTGACGAGCCTGGTCTGCATGGCCATGGAACGTATCATCATGTAACTCATAAATAAAGCCATTGTAACCTCCAAACTCTGGACCTCACCCAGTTTGGGTTTGTGAAAGGCAGATCATGCCTTCTGAACCTGATTGACTTCTTTGAGGCAGTCACCAAAGCCGTAGATGAGGGTAAGGTGGTTCACACAGCCTATCTTAACCTTGCCAAGGCTTTCAACACCATCTCCCATTCTGGAATTATAGCTAAACTCACTAAACTAGGTATAAATTCCTACATCACAAGATGAGTTGCCAACTGGCTCACTGACAGAACCAACACTGTAGAAGTTGCAGACTCCAAATCTGACTTCAAACCAGTGACAAGTGGAGTACCACAGGGTTCAGTCCTGGGATTCTCCTGTTTGGTATCTACTTCTCTGAAGTACAGACTAAAACAGAAGGCCTCTGGCTAATGAAGTTCACAGATGATTGCAAACTAGGAGCCATAGTTGAGTCCCCAAATGATGTGCACATCCTACAGAAGGGCCTCACTGAGACAGATGTCTGGTGTCAGAGGCATGGCCTCAAGCTCATTGCCAAAAAGTGTATTGTCATCCCCTTGGAAAAACTCTGTACCCATGAACTACCACATAAATGGCATTCTACTTAATGCCGGATGTGTGATATAAGACCTTGGGACCCAGGTGGGCAGTAGTCTCTCCTTTGATAATCACATTGCCACAGTAGTCAGGAAATCCTTCTATGTGGCACACCTCATCACAAAAAGGTTCTTATCCAGGAAAAAAGAGGTCATTGTTCCCCTCTACTCAGCACTCTTTAGACCCATTATAGAGTACAACGCCCCTTTTGGAATGTACCTCACAAGACATCTGCAGCAGCTGGAAAGCCCACAGAAGTACATCAGAAAGAGGATTACTGGCCTCAAACAGATGCCCTGCACTGACCATCTCAAAAAACTCCAGCTTTACTCTGCAGCATATTGCCTACTCTGAGGAGATCTCTGCCTAACATATAAAGCTATGTTAAACCCAGAGCTGTTGGACATGCTACACCTAAAGAAATCCCAATCCCTCCGAGCTACATGCTCTAGGGTCCTAAACCTTGTCACCACAATAAACAGGACATTCTGGAGGAATAGATTCTTATCCCTGAGACTTCCTATGCTCTGGAAAAAGCTACCCATTTATGTCAAGCAAAGTTCCTCATTAGCACTCTTCAAGAAAAATCTTGATGAGTGGATGGGAAATAGGAAATACACCCCGGGGATCACTTCTGTGTCTCTGCTCTACAGGGGCAAAGGAAATTAACTTTCTTGGGTGGCGTAAGCCAGGGAACCTCGTTGGCTAGGCTTACTTAGGTCCTTGGGCCGATAGCCTAGTACCTACCTATGAACATATGAACCTATGAACCAGTGTCAGTACTAGAAAAAAAATCTAAGATCTAGTGTGGGAAGAGATCCCACAGCTTTCTGATCTTTGTGAATCACAGACAAGTTTGCTGCCTCTTGATCCACTCTACCTGACTTTACATCCTTTGGAAACATTTTGCTGATGGCATAAGTGCACTGGTAGAGGTTCTAATCAGAAGGACATACATACAGTTAGTGGAAACTGTTTTTTGAGTCACAGGCAGTATATAATTTTGCTAAAACAGTGATATACATCTCACAGAAGTATGTCTCACTTGGTTTCTGATGTTTGACAGAATTCAATGATGATTACCATACCCAGTACAAGTCCAAAACTTTCTTGTCAAATTTAATATTTGGTATAGGTGATGTAGCTATGGATACCATTAGGTTTGCATCATGAGAAAAAAATATAATATGAAAAGAGGTATTGTTAAAAAGTGCTGCCACTTAAGCAGCAGAGTGATGCCAGATGTAGTAACTGATGGTTTTCTTATACTGTACATGTTCTGAACTGACAGGATTTCTATGAATCTTACAGGCTCAGATGAACAGTGCAACCATGTGTGGTTTACCTTGTAAGATATGAAGAAATTAACCACAAATGTTAGGAGAGAAATGGATATGTGACAGATACATTCTGCATTTATGAAGAACTGTTCAAGATAAAAATTCTATCATTTTATTGAATCTGGGTCACCTATAAAGGTAATTGAGATGTATGTTACAACAAGTGTGAGCAGAGTTGTACTAGAACGGAGAAGAAAAATCAAAGGCAATAGCATTACCAAGTGAGAGACCATAGTAGTTGTCTTGACTGCACTCAACTGCATGGGGTTACCCTCATAAAAACCATGATGGTGAGTACTTATTGGTTTGTTTGCTTGCTTGAATGTTTGTTTGCATTTATTAAACTTGGAAGAACACTAATCCACATAGACCCTTTCTGACTCCAAAAGGAATACTGTCTGGTTAAGCAAAATAATCAGTCATATAGTAGGCGAATTGAGGCTGGTCCTGCTTTTGTATATAATTTGATTGTCAGCTAAGGTGGAGTGTAATTCTAAGTAAATGTACTTACTTTTTGGGTTCACTGTAGCTTTGTAGCATTCAGAAAGTGAATGATACAGAAGTGATGAGTAATAAGTAAGGTAGTAGAAATAGGAGTAACAACACGCTTTGTGTAGTTAAGTACAAATAATTAGGAGTGTGTGCTAGTGTGAGATTTTCTGATAAGTAAAACAAATACATGCTTTGTTGTATTCTTGTTTTATCTTTCAGGTCTACTACTGACTACAAATAGCATGAATAATGCAGTCTTCTTGAAGACCTGATTACAGAGGTCTTATAAAAAACTGTGCCAGTGTTATGCAGTTTTCTATGACAACATTTCTGGATGACTCACATAAATGAATAGGGCTCACATTAATCTTTTGCAAAAGCAGTGGCTAGCTTCAACAGGTCAAGGAAAAAATGGCACTGAACATACCTGTCAACTTCTTAGTGCAAGGAATCTGGACAAGGCCCAACCAACAAAATGAGGGGACAGAGGCTTAAAAACAGGGGCATATTTTGAATATTGCTCTCATAAACTTGGACAGTTGCTAGAGGAAAAGGGTTTGCTTTACCATACATTTTCAGAAGCATCTGAAGACTGAAATTCAAATGAATGTCATTATTTAGTGACTTCGGTCCTCAACTCATCTCAGTGATTTGCCAGAAAACCACAAATTTTATGAGGAACAGAACAAAAATATGAGTCAAAAATCTGGACATTCTGTGAAAATCTGGGCAGTTGAGAGGTATGGCATTGAATCTGAAGAAGGAAAATATGCAATTAGCAATGCACTGGTTATACAAAAAGTGGGTTCTTTGCATAATCAAAGACAAATATAAAGTAAATGAGAAATTGCAATTGTTAAAGCAGTAAAGGCAATGGAAAGGCTGCTTAGGGAACGTACTGTATGCTGTCGTGTTAGATTGGGCTGTGTTTAGGGTGAAAGGAGCATATGTTTGCTAAATGTAAGTTATATTACTGACCATATGTTACATACATATATAGGTACTGCTTGCATTTTTATATTGTTTTATTTATGTTTATAACGTGTGTTCTTAAAGTAAAACATTTGCATATTTTCAGCAGTTCATGTTAACTGAGAATTTTAAGCTAGAACTGCTTCTATGTTCTTCACTGACTAACACACTACATCTCTTCTAATTAAATCTGCCATCTAGGCCCTTTGCTATGTTTGCACCTAAAAGTTAAATTAGAAGTGCCAATAAATATAGCTATTGTTATCCTTTTACATACTTTATCATTGTATGAATGCAATTATTTTTAAGGCTCTATTTTTACAGTTGGCTTAGATAGCATCAGGATGTCTACTATAGTACTGCCTCTGTAACAAAAACATTTGAATTATGATCATTAATTTGGAGTGACACCTTATGAACTGGCAGTGACTTCTTTACTGTTGTAGTTGGCTACTAGCTGGTAGGACCACTGACAAGTATATAAGTAGAGAAGACATGATGCATTACTGAAACGAACTGACTACCTTTCAGACTGTATAGTCTTTCCAGTTGTTCAACAAACTGAGGTTCAGGCTCCCATTAAATCAGTTTCACTTTGGACATTAAGTCACTGTATATGGTGATTCCACACAATGACCGATACCATTGCAGAGCTTCATAATAAAATTGGGGGATAAAGAAACTCCCTTCCCGCACGCATTACCTATATGGCAAAATTATTCGCACACTAAATGTATTTTCTTTAAATAACTGTTTGTTTGTTTGAGCATTTATGTATTTATTTATTTTAGTGGACCAGATCAACCTCCATAAGTATCAAGATGAGTCCCAGTTTTTAAACCCTGTTTGTGAGTTGGGTAGAAGAGCAATTCGTTTTTTTTTCTCTCATATTCAAATGTACAATACCAGAAATTTAAAAGCAGTACATAGATGGGTGGGTGCCATATCCTGTTGCAAGAAAAAATCCAGTCTTTTACTGGTACATTTAACAAGGTGCATTCTTTTCTTCATTCGTTTGCACTTCTGCCCTTCTTTTTCTGAATATTAAATGTATCAAGTTGTCATGCACATTTAAAAACACACTCTGATTCGCAGAGCATTCTTCTTCCCACCTCCTAGTGTCCTAAGTATGAAAAGAATGGTTTGCCATACTCACAATTTATTTGACTCCGCAGATTACACAATGAGCATGATGACTTTTGTGAGAAGGAGCAATTAATTCATGCATTGCTTTATCAACAGATACTGTTCCAAAAGCACTCTAGACTGAGCAATTCAGTTAGTCAGCAAAATGTCTCACAGCTTTGAACCCCACAGGAGGGGCACTTCTGGACCAAGCACCCCTTTCAGTCATGACTCAGGCTATAGTATAACAACAATACAGGATCAATAAATATACAGGCTTGGCACAAATAGAAAACAAAGTACTTTATACATACCTCTTATTTGCTATGATTAATGTATAGCATTAAGAATTTTACCACAGATTCAGGCTTGCTTATCCAAGATTTACTGTTAGGAAACATGAATTATTAAGTAACTCAAATTAGCCCATAAAATTTTTGTTACATTAATTATGAGCTCTGTATCTGAAAACATTCCATTATGAATTATAATAAAATTTTCCTCTTCCTGATGCCTGCTAAGATTTTTAAAGGCTATTGTTATGATTTTTAATGCTCAAAGGTTGAGAATACGGTAGCCAATTAAAATGTTAGAACCCACTACAGCAATCCCAAAACACAGACAAAGAATGGTAAATTTACTGGAATATTCCCTTTTCCCCTGACTTGTGACAACTGGATAGAGTAACTTCAAATGTGAGCACACTAAGATGCACAGCATAATGTAAAAGTACATATCTTTGATACCTTTGAGTTGTGCAATAAAAATTCCATTTTTTAAAGTATATAGACACATTAGGCTATACTGGTGAGATGGTTTTGTAGCCATGATAAACCTTGAGGTGTTTTGAAATTTGTTTAAATTTCTTGTCTTTTGTGGCATGGTATATTAGAATAATTCTAGGGTTCTTTCATGGTTACATAAATCATATGTTGCATTTTTTGTAACAGTTTTATAGGTTCGTAGGTAAGTAGTAGCCTAAGTGACCTTGTTAGCCATTTTAAGCCTGGTCAGTTTCCCTTTTTGTGCTTAAAATAACCTATCCCATTCAGTTATAGATTGACCTTACCCATCCCATAGATAATAATTATATATTACCCCAATGAGAATAACTGGGATCATACCATACATAATTTGAGAGGACCTATGCACAGGAAAAAGAATTTTGGAGCTGCATCTGTCCATTAGTATTACACGGATAGTCCTAGGGTATATTTACAGTTTCCCATCCATAGATCTAAGTTGTCCTTGAAATGGACAGGGATGATCTTTGTTTTATGTGGATGGGGAATCTGTTCCAGCGCTGCAGTATCCTCTGCCTTTTCCTTTTTGTTTTAGAGATGAGCAATAGTCTTCATTAAATGGCATATAAATTAGTGAGTTTAGTAAAATGATAGCTCTTGCAGTCCCTGGTAACCCATTCTTTTTTGGGATTGCTAGGCAGTGGTGTTTACAGTAGGCCTGTATTTTATAATGACTGAAGAATAAGACAAAGCAGTATCAGACCTTTAATTACTGTGGTCTTTCTGGAAATAGTCGTTATATGTTGAAATATTATACAAGCAAATTGGAGTGAGTGTAATACTTTGTTGAAAGAGGTGCAATCTTTTACTTGAAGCAAAAACTGGAAAAAAGTCTTATTTCACTATTCGCTCTTATATCAGCCCTTACTTTACCTCTCCATGCTGATTTTATGATGTAAGTCAATAGCTGAGCGAGTCACTATAGGAGATGATTTTTTTAACAAGTCCACTTAGATATGATCATATTGCACTAAAGAGATTCTTGTACTAAAACTGCATTTGGATTCTTTATAAACTTTGGTATTCGGTTTTCTGTGACAAACAGAAAACTAGAGTAGTAGTAAACCAGAATGTATAAAGTGATTTCTGGACTAATGGATCAGCTTTGATCTTTAGATAGTGTGGCAAAAATTGTAGGTGGAAATTCTGATGTCTGGCTTGTTTTTATATGCGCTGCTTGACTCCCAAACGAGATGTCATTTGTGTGCAGCTGCTGACTTTTGTCACTAAAGATTGGATTTGTAGTGACCCAGGGATTTCTTCTTTCTCTGAAATGGTGGGACCCTCAGAGCTGGTATATATATATATATATATATATATATATATATATATATATATATATTAATTCCAGACATGTGTCATGTACGGCCCTATCTCCATCAGAGATAAAGGAGCCTGCTTCCTTGTAGTAAAGCTTATTTTTCTGTGGATTTTGCATTTCAAATGCTGTTCACATTCAGTTGATTTTTTGCCTTGTAACTACAGTTTTAGCAGTCGATCACAAAAGAGTTAAAGTCATGTAAGAGAGACAGCAATTCTAGTTGTTGATTTCACTGTCTATATGATAAGAAAGAATAGATTCTGGCATAGAGTAAAACCTAGGTATTTCTGTTTATTGACTCTGAGAAGGATTTTGTAGGTAAATTCTTAAGTAACAGTTTCTGTTTGTAGGGTAGTCTTTCTGAGATTCTAGGAGTATTAGTGTTGTCTTCAAAGAGTTGATTGGTTGTTAGTGAATAAGCAGTTCCACACTGGTTTGAAATTTTTTCAGTGGTGCACATGATTTGATTTTCTGATTATGATGTCATCTATACACAGAATGCAGGTGATTTTCAAGGATCTCAACGTAAGCTGTTTATAAATAAAGATAAAAGCAAGGGTCCCAAAACTAAACCTCAGGGAACACCTCTGGAAGAAAAGAAAAGAAAGTCAGAAGCATCACTACTAGCTGGTAGTTGGTATGTTCTGCTTGTGAGGTGATTGGCAAACCATCACAATATTTTTTTTAAATCATGCTCAGTGCAGTTTTTGATTAACAAAATTGTCACAAGTGCAATGTAAAGCTAAATACCCTTTGTCAGAGTTCCTTGCACTATATTTGCAAATATTTATTTGGTTGTACAGATAGCTATATTGGTAATATATTTGCAGTCGAAAGTATATTATTTATTGGTAAAATATCATGTTTATTGATGTAATGCAAACTTTTTTCAGTGTCTTTGCTAGTGAGCACAATTGCTATTGATTGCTAGCTGTGACTCGGTGAGTGAATGGAATCTTGGGAATGAGAGTTCTCAGTGTATATTTGAATTTTAGAGGTTGATATGTTAGCAGTAAGTGTAAGAATATAGATATGTGACAGGGTGTTGGATAAGGCTGCTTTAATTTCTTTTAAGAATCTGGGGTGTAACATACGGAAGAACAGATCTAGTTTTATTTGACTTTATCAAGTTGCTCTGGTGCTGTTTTCTGCTTAATTTCTTTAAAGTAGATTAGTAAAAGGAAGGGTCTGAGGAATATTTTGTTAGTGGTATGTTAAATATGAGAGCAATAATGTTTGTTATAAGAGACAAACACAAACTGATAATGGGGATGTGGCTGTGTATTTTAAGGACATGAGTAAGTTTGACATATGGTTATTTTGCTTAGGTACCTTAGTAAAAATATAAGTGTTATCAAGATATTTTAAGCCTTTCCAGTAGGTTTTGGGATCCCTAAGTGGATTACCTAAGCACTTCTTGAGTGTGTTTCACTTCACTCATGCTTTCTTTCACCTGTCCTATCATATAAGCACATACTACTTCTTTTTACAGGCTCATTATGACTAGCTTATCTGTTCCGCAGTTGAATTCTGATATCAGTGCTTCCCAATCACAACTGTGCATTGTCTCTTACCACTTACCAACATGGCTATAGAACCCTGAAGTAGCCAGCAAATCACAAGCAATTCCTAATAACCACGCAATACAGATGTAAGAGAACTCACTGCTATACATATGTATTTACTTCAAATATTATCAGGATTTAAGCACTTAAGTGTCTCTCATATTTACACAGATGTTCTTTTTAAGCAATTGTCACACAATGAATATGTTATTTTGTATTACTTGCATGAACATTTCCAGCATTTTTGCTGAAGAAACTGGAAGAAGCCCGGCCAGTGGATTCAGGCTGCAGTGCATGACCATCAGGAAATACTAACAATGAAACATATTGTGTCCACTTTACCATTGAGTCACTATGTCATTAATTAGCCCATACTCCCCAGCAGGGATTCCATGACACGGAGCACAAAAGACACATTGAAGCCAAATTTATTTTTCAGCTTAACTTGCAGAAGCTCTGTGGTCTTAATGAAAGACTACTTTTTCAGTAATCCCCTTTATTCAGCCCTGTTTTCCTCCAGGTATCTACTTTTTTACTTCTTTTTATTTTATTTTTTTGTTTTATTTTAGTCATGTTTCCTCCCATTGATTAAGCACACTCACCTGATTCTCCTGTTGCCATGCTGTGCTGATTAAGTCTCTCTACAGGAAGTTTCAGCCTGTTATATCATTGCTTTCCCATTATCATTGCTTTTGGTATCCCTGAATCTCATTATTAGATATTATTCTCCTTGGATTTTCCACAAACTTGCTTTTTTTTCTTTCAGATTCTTACTGAAGAAGACCTTCACCTAAAATATTGCTTTTTAGCAATTGTTTTCCTTTAAGACTGTATATTCCTATCTCATTGCACTCTGTCTTTCTGCAAACTGCAATGTGTCTTCCAAATTACTGTCTTCTATGCCCCTGATACATATATTATTGTGTGAAAGGTTGTTCTAGACTATGCCATAAAATGACAGCTGGTTTTATATTTTAGTTGGCAGTGTCATTACTGGGTAAAAAGAGTTAAACAGTGGTGATAAGCCAACACTTACATTTATCTTTCCACAAACATATCACAGTAAATGTAGCCATTTACAGAATCTTTTATCATCAAAACAACATCTTATCAGAAAGGCCTATTCCAACCATAGGATCCCTTTCCCGGACGCAGAAAGCCTGTTAAAGGCTTGAGAACAGGTCATTACTCTGCACCTTTTGCTTTTGATACCCTCCTGTCAGGGGTTGTAACTACAGGAACAGGAGTTAGCTGCTATGAGGTATATCAGTACAAAGGTGTCATTTGCAGAACAGAGGAGGGGAATAGCAGGGAACTACATTGCTAGTGAGCCGTTGCTTTGCTGTGAGTTAAATATAAAGTGAGAGGAGTTTTACTCTCCTCAAATCAGGTACTGATTAATGAATATTGTTCTCCTCATTATCTCACTCTACCACCCCTTCATTCTGATTTTGCTTCTTATTAATTAAAGTGCAAATTCATATTCCTGATGGTAACAGATTGCTAGAAAAAAAAAATAAAACAAAATAGCAACAGCAAACAGACACATGCATAAATGCACACACACAAGCAAGCAGCCAACAAAACAAACAAACAAATAAACAAACAAACAAACAAACAAACAAACAAACAAACAAATATTAAATATATCACTCATTTCATTCGAGGTGATGAAAGCTGCCACTTATATGTGCCTGTTACCAAGACTGGGAACAGACTGCCTAGTGAGTCCGTGAGAGTAAAATATCAATGACTAAGTCTAGTGAAAGTTTGACCCTATTATTAGTGCAAGAAGTCACTAAGATAGTGAAGCTGTGGTAGGAACAATTTTTTTTGCATAGTCTTTAAATATTGAATTTTAAAAATGTATGATCATTTTACACTGCATGAACTCCATGGAAGATGACGTATGAGCATGTCTCAGTCCATTTCTGGCCTGATATGAGTTATTTCTTCAACTTGTAAGCATCCTGACACAGTGATCCTACCTAATTAATCAGTATTCATTTCATACATTTTCTGTTCAGGAGATTTCTCATAGAGTAATAAAAGTTTTTTTAACATATTTAATGACTTCACAGTCTTCCACTAGATACATAAAAATGACAATTTAATTGTCATATTTTGGATGTCATTGGAGGAAAAAAAACTTTTTCCTGGTTTGTGAAATGCATTATTGCTCGCCTTTTACAATTAAATCTATGTACAATTTGCAAAGGAGCTAATCATGCTTAGAAAATGAAAATCCTTATGTTTTCAAGTTGTCAGCCTTTCATTATAACAACCAGAGGCAAATCATGCTTTCATTTTAAACAGTGGAACTACCCAGCTAGAAAGTTGATAGAAAAGCAGTACGTGTAGTAACATGCTTTTTCTGAAGAAAAGCAGTATATAACAACATGTTGGCGTTTTGTTTTATGATTGTAAATGTTAACCATTTTTTGCAAATCACAGATTTTAGGAGGGACATAGCAGTACTTGGAAACCATTTAGTATCACTGATTATGTCTGTTTTAAGATTCTTGGCATGAAACGCACAAGATCCAAATGGGCATAATTCTGGCAACCTGGTGGTTCTGCCTCACAGCTGCACTGTTCAATATTTTTATGTTTAAGATATAGTTTGTTAAATAAAGTTTTTATTAATTTTTACAAGAGTAATAAAGTACAGAAGTCTGCAATCCCAATGGGAACACATTAATATGCATGTTATACAATGACATAAATCTGTACTTACCTATTCGTTACTATATCCTAAGCTGTGAAGGTAACTAAACTAGTTGTTATAACTAGACCAGCAGGAAAAATGCATAAGTTAAGCTGGATAGAGAGTGAGCAGTACTATTTGTCTATAAAATGCTCATTAGATTAAAAAGTTTCAATGCATGAAGAAATTGTGATACTAGGACACCACTGGCATCTCAGTTATTTACAATCTTGCCAGGATCCAGACACAGATTTGGCCAGAATCAGAATTAAACAGACTTGCATGGAGTTTTCACCATCCTAATGGCAGAATAATTTAGGACAGTTTGGTTTAGTAGTTTGGTCTGTTTTTCATATGTGGGAACCTCAGAGGATTTTCAATGTCTTGTACTACATTTACATTACTGTTGCCAAAAGAGCCTATAGGACATCACTGCTCACATGCTTCACATGTCAGAGAGATAACAGTGACTAGCATTGATTGTTTTGTTTGTAAAAAAAATGTTAGACCACAACAGCATGAAAACTTGAATAGAGATTTTATATCTATATCTATATCTAAATATATATGTATATCTGTCTATCTCTACATATATTTGTGTATGGATGTGCTTTACAATACCAAAGTACCCAAACATTGAACTGTAAAATGGTGATCCAAAAAGTTTGAATGTCAAAACACCACAAAAAAAAAAAGTTAAACAGCAACTATTGTTTTCTTTGCAGGGAGAAAGCCCCCTTGCACCTCCCCTATGTGGGGGGGGAGGGGTGCCCCCACCTCTGCAAATTATATATATAATACTGACTCTAACTCTAAGTTTCAATTTTACTACTACATTTGTTGCACTTGACTATTTCACACCAACTGCTGCTTTTACTTATTTAAGAAAAGATCTGTTCTGTTGTTTTATTCTGTTGCTATGTTTAATTTAGGAAAAAAACTGTGCTGCTTTTTTACTCTGCTGCCTATTTAATTTAATAAAAAAAAGTATTCTGCTTTTATTCTGTTGTTGCCACTTCTGTTGACTGTAGTATAAATTAGATTCAGACTAGCTGAATCTACTTCTGTTTGAGGACTGAGCACTAAAAATCAGGACATCTTCTTTTACAGACCCCCCCATCCCCTTGTGGCAGGAGCATACAGTAGAACTATCTAATCGAAGGTTATTGGTTCAGAGCTCAGTCTGAGCTATTTCTTTGGTGCAGGGCTCAGTTTGAGCTTTTTCATTGGTTTCTTTGTATTAGCTGCTTTGCTCTTGTATTATACTTAAGAACCATGTTTGTATAGGTTGTTGCTTGTCTTAGAAAGGCTCTAGAGAGTTAGGCAATCAACCTCTGCCCCTCTGATCATACCAAACCATCTGAGAGAACTAATGATGTTAAGTTTCAATTTCACTACTAAATTTGTTGCACTTGGCTGTTATTTCACACCAACTGCTGCTTTTACTTATTTTAGAAGATGTCGTCTGTTGTTTTATTCTGTTGCTATATTTATTTTAGGGGGAAAATGTGTTGCTTTTTACTCTGTTGCTTGTTTCTTTTAAGAAAAGAAGTATTCTGCTTTTATTCTGTTATTGCATTTCTGTTGGCTGTAGTATAAATTGGATTCAGACTAGCTGAATCCACTTCTGTTTGAGGACTGAGCACTAAAAATCAGGACATCTTCTTTTGGAGAACCCCCCCCCCCCATGGCAGGAGTGTACTGTAGGACTATCTAATTGAAGATTACTGGTTCAGGGCTCAGTCTGAGAAATTTCATTGGTGCAGGGCTCAGTTTCAGCTATTTCCTTGGTTTCTCTGTATTAACTGATTTGCTCTTGTTTGTGCATATCTCATCATAGTGCACCTCCATGCAGAGGGGGTAACTCTTGGTGGTTATAGACACAAAAGCGCCAATAGACACATTTTCCCTTAGAAGTGTCTGCTATCTAGCAGAGCAGTTCTTAAACAGCTCTCAGCTGTTCAGTGAACCACTCAGCAATGATTTTTACCTTTTACCTATCAACATCAGATGTATAGATCCCCCTTTTTATAAACCTCCTACTGTAAAGCCCATAGGTTAGTCCCCCTAAAATAGTCCCCTACCAGATACTTTATTTTCTTAAATGAAGTGAACATTTTTTCTCCTTATCTGTGAATATACCTGGTTCAAACCTTGTATTATGGACTGTCAGTTCCCCTCTGTTTCTCCTGTTGGTTTGGTTGCCGTGTTTTGTTAAGGCAGTGCAGCAACTGTCTCATGTGCACTGACAACTCTTTACTCCTAAATCACTGAAGTACAATTTGCAAGGGATGCTCTTAAATTAAGAATCTCGAATCACTGCTCTCTCACATCCAGAAGAGCAACACTAAACAGGATATCAGCTCACAGACAATGGCTCCTACTCATAACATGCACCAACACATAAACCATCATATGCGGATGCACTCTCCAGAAACCCACCTAAACACCAGAGACCTCCAAAACACAAACATGAACCCATTACACATACAAAAACACTAGAACCAGTGTCTCACCAAATAAGCCCTTAAGGCAATGCCCATCTATTCCAAATGTTTTAGTTATAGATGACTCTACAGTGAGACATACAGATGCCCCACTCACCAGGTTAAGCAAGAAGAAGGCTACAATCAGCTGTCTGTCAGGTGCAAGGATTCGTCAGATCACACATGCACTCAAGTCTCTCAACAAGTACCGTTATGACTCCGTCATAGTTCATGTTGGTGTGAATGACTTGAGATGTACCTCTCTGGATTATATGAAGAGAGACATAATTGAGCTGTCTGAATATGTGTCTCAAGCAGGTATGTCCCTAGTTTTGAGCAGCATTTTACTCTCACCTTGGATGACACCAAAATATAAACAAAAAATTATTGGCTTTTATAATTGGCTTAGTTTCTGGTGCCATTCTAAGGGGATCCAGTTCCTGTCAGCCAGGGATAACATGGTGGATAGACCATGCTGCTTTGCCAGAGATGGACCTGGCAACCATAGACTTTCGGTTGCTGGCTAAGGCAATTGTCTCCCCCATAATGCCTTTTTTAGGCAAGGTCACAAAAACAAAACTTCTGATGTGAAAATATCAAGCACAAAGAAACTAAGGGTCATGCTGCTAAATACTTGGAGTTTAAACCAGAAACTGCACTCTCTGGATGCACTTCTCTGCCTGGAAGATGTTGATGTCTGTACATTCACAGAAACCTGGCTCAAGGCCACAATAAGGACCCCAGCCTTGCAAGGCTACAATGCTTTCCACATTTTCAGACCACAAATTGAAGGTGTGAGATCCAAAGGAGGTGGAGTATCTATCTTCATTAAAGATAATTATACCTCTAGACTGCTTAGACAAGATAACTCTATGGAGTTATTCCAAGTCCAAATTACCATGGGTAAGACCCCTTTCATGTCATTATCAGTTACAGGTCCCCTTCCATGAACTAAGAAGCCCACACAGCTTATTTAGACCTACTTGGGACAATTAAAGTCAAGCTAACACTGTAGTCATGGGTGATTTCAACTATCCCTCCATTAATTGGGAAACTTATATATACGAGCCCAAACTCACTCACACAAAAGTTCCTGGACTTTGTTAACTCAGTGCCTTGGAACAAATAGTGCACCACCCCACAAGGGGCTCTAATATACTAAACCTGGTCCTCACCAATATGGGTGACTGATGCAGTGACTCAGTTGTAGGACCCGCACTGGTTAAATCCAAACATAAATCAGTCATTTTTGAAGTAGCAATAGCACCAAAACTCCCTAAAGGAGAAGTCAGGCTAAAAAACTTCACCAAAGCTAACTGTGTCTTCTTAAGGGATGGTATAATCGGCTTCCAAGTTCCAGCTTCTAAGATGGCATTGACGGCTATACTAAAGTATATACTGATGCCCTGTATAAACATCTACACAAATGTAGAGACACAGCTGTGCCTGATAGAATTAAAGCAAGATCCTCAAGAAAAAAACAAACCATCCTGGTGGATGTCTAGCATTAATAGATTATACAATAAGTGAATGAAGCTGCTGTCTAAAAATGCAAAAGTGAGAACCCAAAACTGGAAGAGCACCCTCCTTGGCCTAAACAAGCAAATAAGACAACATGTAGAAACCTCAATGAGCAACCATGACAAAAATTTAGCAACTATAACCAAGGATAACCATAAGGCTTTCTTCAGCTATATCGAAAACCTAAAAGGTAGGACTTGGATGTGTGCTAAAGTAACTGTGGATGGTGTCGCACACACTGACCTTGCAGAAATTGCAAACATGCTAGCAAACAGGTTTGGTGAAAACTTCACCCACCTATCCCCCCATGCATACCACAAACCATGTCTTCAACATCACCTCCTTCCTGCATCTGCAAAAAGCAAGTCACCAATGCTCTCTCCAAGACTAAGAACACAGCCTCCATGGGACCAGATGGCATTCCAGGCTGCATTCATAAGGTTCTTAAACAGGAGCTAACTACTCCACTAGGCATCCTATTCAACCACAGCCTGAGTACTGGCTTTGTTCCCATTGAATGGAAAACAGCAACTCTTATCCCCCTCCACAAGGGTTGCTTGGCAATGTTTGTTTGTTTGTTTGTGTCTTTTGGATTTTCCCAGTTAAGGGTTGCCACAGCGGAACTCCGGTCAGCTAATGATTGACAGTAGAGTTTTACGTGCTGGCTTTCCGGGCCTAACGCACAACCTTCAATGAAGGAATGCCCGTTCACGCATGTCGCCACACAGAAG
Organism: Protopterus annectens; assembly: GCF_019279795.1. Classification (NCBI taxonomy): domain Eukaryota; kingdom Metazoa; phylum Chordata; order Ceratodontiformes; family Protopteridae; genus Protopterus; species Protopterus annectens. The sequence continues at coordinate 1,353,111,532 of NC_056731.1, forward strand.
ACGCTCTAACTGAGAATCGAATGGGCAACATCTAACTTTGAGGCGACAAAGCTACCGCAGCACCACCTAGACCCAAGTAAATATAGACCCATATGTTTAACCAGTCTCATAGGTAAGGCAGTGGAACAAATCATCAGGGATCTCATAAATAAGGATATAGGTGACCTCCAAACCCTACATCCTTCCTACTTCGGTTTTGTCAAGGGTAGATCATGCCTGCTAAACCTGGTGAAATTCTTTGAGAATGTGACAAGAGCCATAGACAAAGACAAAGCTGTGCACACAGCCAATCTTGACTTGGCAAAGGCCTTTGACACAATCCCACAGTTGGGCATCATTGACAAGCTATCCCAGTTGACTATCAACCACTATCTTGTCAGCTGGGTTGCAAACTGGTTCGCAGATCAACAACACTCAGTCAAAGTGAGAGACTTCATCTCTGCCAGCAGACCTGTCACCAGTGGAGTCACACAAGGGTCAGTGCTGGGCCCTCTCTTGTTTGGCATATACTTCTCAGAAGTCCAGGCCAAAACAGAGGGGCTGTGGCTAATTAAGTTTGTGGATGACAGCAAATTAGGTGCTATCACTGAATTCTCTACCAGTGTCAGCGTTCTTCAAAAGGGGTTTATACAGACCAATGACTGGTGCCAAAGCCATGGTTTTAAACTAAATGCTAAAAAATGCATCATCATTCCCGTCGGTAAAAACAATGTCCCTGCTGATTATAAAATAAACAATAATACCCTAAGTACCAATTCAGTACTGAGAGACCTGGGAACATAATGTGTCTACTGTAGTGAGGAAGGCATTCTGCTTTGCTCACCTGACTAGCAAAGGCATCGCTTCAAGAGCAAAAGATGTTATAACTCCTCTGTACTCATCCCTCATCAGGCCTGTTATTGAATATAATGCTCAGTTTGGTATGTACCATACCAGACACCTGCAGCAACTTGAGAGACTACAGAGATTTCTAACTAAGAATATTCAGTGTCTGCAGCACATGTCTTATGCAGACAGACTGAGGTCGCTGTCACTTTACTCAGTAGTGTATAGACTGCTTAGACATGGCTTATGTCTGACTAACAGGGCTATCTCTGACCCAAATTTTATGAAAATGCTGCACATCCATAAGTCAAATGGGACTAGATTCATCCATTCCAGAGACCTCAATCTAGCCTATGACTTTAATAGGACCTACTGAAGAGATAGATACATCTCTCAGAGACTGCTACTCCTGTGGAATAGGCTTCCAATCCATGTCAAGCAGAGCACCTCAATGAACCTGTTTAGGTGCAACCTAAATGACTGGATGGGAAACCATACATTTCTGCCTGGGACTGCCCTTGCTTCTCTCCTGGACATGGTTAGTCGTTACTAGAAAAATCTTGGGCATAGATGATAATTCTCATGTATTATTATAGTGGGATTTAACAGCTAGGCTTGTAAAGGCCCTTGGGTCAATAGCCTAATAACATCCTATGAACCTATGAACATTGCACAGCAGCAGTGTAAGGGCAAATCCAAGCTTCTTCCTGCTCTATGAACTCCTATACAGTGATGCTAGCAGGGTCAATCAAATGATTCTGCAATCAGTTCCACCGGTATTATACATGTTTGGTATTATGAACATTGAACAATCTAAATTACCACCAAACCAAGGGTAAGAAGGTCACACAGATAAAGCATTCAGTAAAACTTCCAAGAAAGACCTAACTAAGCTATAGACTGCAAAGTCAAATATTTAAATATCCTGTAGTGGATGTTCATGGAATATATGCAAATGACCCCTTAAGGGCATATTAGTGTTTTAGTTGCATGGCTTCTGAATGCCCATGACTTTTTATTATTTTGACTTTTTAAGTCTTTAATGGGGCATTCTGGCCAATAAAGCCAAACTCCAATAGCTGTCGGCATGCCATGTTTCTCCCATTTTCTAATTTTGTCAGGACAAGATATGATGATGACATTTTATGAAGGGTCATCTCTTCACATACACATATACTTTCTCACTTTGAGACTGCACAACCTCAGAGAAGGAACTTATATTTGGTTTAATGCTAAAAACAAATATTGTACCCATCCCTGACAGGGTACATGGATTTGCCTTTTGCCACCATGCAAAAATTAAGACCTAGTTGTATATTATTTATAGTTACTTTTAAAATTTATTTTTATATATATATATATATATATATATACATATCATATTCTGTGGACTGGAAGACTTTTGTCACTGTGTCCAAAAGTGCTTGTCTCCTGTATTTATTACTGTTAATAAAGGATGTTCCCCTCGACCTGGTGGATGCACAGAATATTTCTTCTGTTTTTAACCGTTTGTCTGGATAGTCATTCTTTGGTGGTCCATAAGTTTTGTTTTTTAAATATATATATATATATATATATATATATATATATATATATATATATACATGTCATATTTTGTGGACTGGAAGACTTTTGTGATTTCAATAACAGAATTTTTTGCTGTTGCATTTTACTCAAGCTGCTGTGCAGTGTTTCAAAATCAGCTTTCTGACATTTATTGGCTTTCTACTGGGATCAGCAATGAAGAACCAAATAAAATATTTGTAAAATTTATCATCTCTTTGTGTTTTACATATAACAGAGAAATGCCATTAATTGCATGCAATGCTATTTCACACTGAAACATGGTATATTAAAAAACATATTTTCATGTTGTCGATATGCCAGCTCATCAAAGTTTGCTTTATGAAGGGCTTTCATCTGAGGTTATGTACAGTGAGAAGGAGAAGTTGAGGATGTGGAGTTAGAACCCCTAATTCAGGGGTAGAAGGTGGATACAAACCACCTGAAAAATAATTGGTATTTTTGAAAGTTGTTTTGTACAGC